>NC_047523.1:4239815-4539815 GCF_902827115.2 Pseudochaenichthys georgianus
TAGAGTTGTCATACATAAAAAACACTATCATAGGTCTAGGAGTGTTTTTAGCTGTAAAATACCTCCACATTTTAGTTTTCAGCGTACGGTTAAATCTTTCTACCATACATGCCTTTATGTCAATGGCGGTTATATATAATGTTGTATACCGTTTTTCTTCAACAAGTTTTGAAAAACTTTATTAAACTTTATTAAAGAATTCTTTCCCCTCAGCTGTTTGTAACTTTTTAGGGATCTCGCTGTGTGTTAAAACTGTATCAAAAAGCTTTGGTAACCTTACCCTTCTTTTTCTTTTTAATGTTTGAGCACAGGTTTTTCTAAATACATTTATGACTGTTAACAAATAATTAAAGCCATCATTATATTCGGACAGCGACTGCATATCGCAGAGATCTGCTTGAAATTGTTGCAGCGGTCTGAGTACGAAAACTCTGTTTCTTAACAAAATGCACCCGTGTCGACTTGTACAAATGTATATGCGTTATCCTCTGATAAATATTCTCTGACTTTCTATATATATTTAAGTATATTACCTACCTCCCCTCTGTTTACAACATGCTTGTCTCCATAGGGGGTTTATGACTTCTCCATAGGGGGTTTGGGGTTTCCCCCCTCCCTTATCCTTTAGCAAAAAAGGCTGACTTTTTAAAATATCTGTTTTTTATATGCTTTACTTTGATTTGGAGCACCCAACGGATGGCTGTAAGTTGTCACCGGTGTCTCGCTGATTAAATTCATATTCATATTCATATTTTTTTAATTTTAATTTATTTTCTATTTTATTTTGAAAACCGGAAGCGGGGGCGGGACATCCGCCGGAAGCGGGGGCGGGACATCCGGTCGAACGAGGCGGGACTTCCGGTTTCAAAATAAAAATAAAAAGGCGGGACTTCCGGTCGAAAAGGGGCGGGGCGACCTGTCACTTTTTCTGCATGCTAATGAGATTGAAGTGGCATTTGTATTACTACTGACAGCATATAAAAAGGACATGTGAGCTGCATTGCTTAAGAGATCCTCTCATGCTATCTCTTTTACAAAAGAAGTGTCCAGTCAACAACAAAACATCAGTGATCGTATAGTGGTAGTATATTTTTCACAAGCAATGTGAAACATTAAACTTATACAAACTGGTGTACAAAACTCACATACCTGCGTTGATCTCCTGGAGTGTCTCTACTCTTTCTTCTCCACATCTCTTGTCCACCATCAGAGATTGCAAACATTTCAGAAACAGCTAGAGGTAGGGGACAAACAACTTGTTCGCTGGGCATGTCAACAACCTCCCTGCTTTGATCAAGACTTTAGGAAGCCTTTCAGCCCCTCTAGCAAAGGGACTGGAAAGCAAGCTTTGAACATGCAGTACCATCTACATGCCGTCATGATCCAGACACTGCTCTCAACCACTCAGGGCTTCCAGACACTGCTCTCAACCACTCAGGGCTGCACACATACCTGCAGAAAGAAACACTTGACTTGGTGCAGGCAGTAGATTACAAAACAGCAGTTGAGAACACACTGAAAAATTACCAAAGTAACGAGAAAGTACATGAGGTCTATGACAAGACCAAGGCCCTGTGCAATGATCTTGATATTCCCGAAACTGTGACGCAGAGGAAGAAGCGTAGAAATAGCATCTTTGTAGTCAAGGCATCATGTGGAGCAATGTGAAACATTACACATAAATAAACTGGTGTACAAAACTCACATACCTGCATTTCAATGGACAGCGTAAAAGGACACGTGAGCTGGGTTCTGTTGCTCAGATTAGCTATTGATGATCACGTTGATAAATCATATAAAACAAATAGCCAATCACACAGAAAACATGTTGCTGTGACTGTGAGCATTAAACTATTAACATTAAACTAAACAAACACAACAGTACGTTATTGTCCTTATAAAATAAAAACATACATTTTGTCCACCGACATAATACAGGCACCTTACCCTCAAGAGATCCTCACGTGCTTTGAGAATCTCCCACAATCCATTGCCGTAACAAAGCTAATGCAGGCACACGTTTGTGACACCAGATGGCGCAATTGTGTATGTGCGTGTGGGGAGTCTTGCAGTAGAACATTTGACTGTAGTGCCGCCACTGTGGGCTAAGCCCCGAATGTTTCCAGGTCCAGGCGACGCCCCTGGTTTTGATAGATAACATATCTCTTTTTCTTCTCTCAATTATTGTATTTCTATTGTGCACTCTAATCAATATTAATCAAAAGTTTGCCATTCTTAAAATGTATATGGCGTTTATCTTTTTTGAGAATGAGTTCTTATTTTATTTAATGTATTTGGGTCTACAACAGATGATACAAATGTTTGTGTCAGTAAATCTGTACTAACAGAGGCGGGGGTGTTTGTGAAAACAACGGGGACAGAGCTGCTGTCAGACGATCAGCTGTGCGGCGTCATCACAAATGGACGTCGCTTCACGTGACGCTCCGGAGGAAAGGACGTCCCATTGCTCTTACAACTCATTTCCCTGCTTCTCGTGGTTTCCTTGCGTCTCTCCATGCTTCCCTGGAGGGAGGGACTAGAGGCAGGGAAACGACGCAAGTGAGGGAAGCAAGGATTTCATTTAACCGACCTGAGACGGGGGCTGCAGTCGAATAGTCCAAAAATCAGCTCCTAAGTTCTAACCCTATCGTCTATTCCTTGACCTCTGAGTGAAACGTCACGGGGTTAAGGGATAGTGGACAGGAGAATTCAAAAGGACTTAGGAGAAGAGACTGCGGTACTTTAGAGAATCCGGATGCACTTTCACTATCCGACGTGTTTATGATGCGCCAGCGGACGTCATGAATGTGCGTCTGCTGCTGTGGGGAAACCATGGAAACTACAGTTTTCTATAGCGGACTACAACATGGATGTTTAATAAGAACGAGGGACTACTGTAAACTCATCTAGAGACTCTGTACCGTGCTCTGATGCTGCTGCTTTATGCTTTATGAACGTGGACAACAGAGAAACATATTCTTCATGACCAAAGTTGGAATTGAAATAAAAAAGGAAAGTGAAACTTCTGCTCGTCACCCTCTCCCTCCGGTCCACATTAATACCAATGATCCCAATACGTATGATTGATGAAAAGATCTTAAAATCAATACAAATGTATTTATTATAAACGTTAGTCCTTAACATCTATCACTGTGTATATCACCATTCAAACATCTTTTAAAAGTTGAACAAACTCCACACAGCTCAGTAAAGACTGTGAGATGTTGACTTTATTTGATCATTTCAGTAAAAACTAACGTTATATTTCTCTTTTTGATTATAATACTGATGAACGTTCAAAACAAAGCACTTTGGCAACTTACCACCTATGTTTTAAAATGCTTAATAAGCACCGTAACTTTCATGATATAATTTCTCGGTCATAATCGGTTGTTTCCGTGAACGGCCGACTGTTGAGTGACGGCAAATGCTGCGGCTGCAATGCATTGTGGGGCAGCATTTTCGCTTCTCCTTTCGGTGAGGGAGGTCCAGTGGTTCCTAAGCTAAAGGAGGTTATAAAGGAAGTTTGAAACCTCCTTTCCTATCATTCTCATCATTCTAGAGAATTCGAACGGCACTTATCATGGCTGCCACTGAGGGACTTCCGGGTCATTTCACTCCTTTAGGAAGGTTCCTAAGCTAAATGGACTATTTGACTTCAGCCGGGGCCCTCGACTTCCAAGTGTGTTGATATCTGAGACTCTCGGCCTCCGTAGTGCGAAGCAAAGATCAAAGATCGTCTCTGCTGAGTGCCGACAGGATAAGAGGATATTACATGAATGAATCCGTTTTTTACCAATGCAAAAACGCTACAATCGATGCATCGCGAGTTCAACCCAAACTGTAGCCGATGTGCACTCTTTCAACCGGTGCACTCGCATTTTGAACGTTTATGCCGGTGCACCGATGCCAATCTTAACATCCCTGACCTGATAAAGCAACACATGTCCATGTGTTGTTGTGGAGGGTCATTTTCTGACACTTGAGCTTTCACTCGAGTTTCTACCAAAGACACTTGTTAATCCAGTCAGTGAGGGTTGGGGATAGAGTTTGATGTGACTTGGTTTGGCCTCAGTTGAGCATGCTTCAAAGCTAGTCTACAGCATGGTAAACATGAGTGTGAGATCCCAGTGGAATTTCATAGAACTTTGCTCAGCACGGCGTGGTGTGAGCAGGCTATACTGAACCAATAGTAACATGAAATAAATAGGCCCAAAAAGATCAGTGTAAACAGATATTAATAAATATGTTATTCAGAAGGAAGAATCGCTGCAAACGCTTAACAAACCAACACGTTTATTACCATTGATCCCTCATGTACTGTAATGCTTTCCCATAAGTCAACCTATTGATCAACTCAGGAAATAGTATCTTGGTGTCATCCATAACCTTTGACATGAAACTGATTTTGATTTAACCTCACCGCAGTCAAAAATAACTTTGACATTGTATCAGTGAAGCGACCTTTAAAAACTCACACACTTTAAAGTCAATAAACCCAGCAGTGTGTGGTTGTGGGGGCTTGCTATCTTGCTTTCTGACTGCAGTGTGCGACTCTTTGGGGCGCAAAGGTGTAACAACAGACTGTCTGCTTTGTTTCAGGAAACAGAGCTCAGGATCACATCGATAGCCCCGTGCAGCGGCTCACAGCCAGTCCCGGGCCGTCGGGTCAGGCAGGTCCGCCCGCTGCCTGCTCACCCTGACCCCCCCAGCAGGAGTGATGCTCCACATAATGTGAAATCAATTCTATTTGTGTTGCCTCGGTAGGTGGGCTTAAGGAATAATTACTCAGTTAAGAAGCGGGAAACAGGAGGAGAGAGGGAGGCTGTCCACACAGCTTAGGCACTGTGGTCTTCCTGCTCCCGCACTGATGTGAAACCAATACCATTATCCAGTTAAACCCTCCATGGACTGCTCCTACTCTGTAAGAAACACAGCAGTGTGAGGCTGTGCCATCGACGTGTGCAGCTCTTTAATGAGTTTCCTTGGGGTGCATTCTGGAATTGCTGGCATTTCATGATTCTTTAAGTCTTGACTTCTTTCCGTCAGGCTAGGGGGTCTACAGGGATGCATCGAATGATTACACTCTTAAACACCCCGGTGCTCTTACCAGGACACTTCATTTGTATCAGTCAGCTTCCAAACACCACCCCCCCCAACCTTACACTCCATGGAGAGACCAAGTTAGGAAGCCATGGCAAACATTACTCTGCACTGTCAATAGAGGTTTTGTTGAAAGCTAGACAGACAGACAGACAAGGTCATGTCAGGTTCATGTGACAGTTTCACACACGTTGCTATCTAGGTCAATGGCACTTGGATAAAATGCCAAGGGTGTCACAGTCTGCTCCATCTTTTACCAGTAGTTTTCCATTCACCTGTTAACCACACCCACGTGTTTGCTCACTCTCTTTCTCTTCTGCACCCATTAGCTTTACTGCCAGTATTTAAACCCTCACCAGACACACACCCGTTGCCAGATCGTACTTTGCCTTCATGCTAGTCTTTCACGCGTTTGTTGCCAGATTGCCTACCTGGTTCCGACCCTGCCTGTCCCCGACCTGCCTGATCCCTGATCCTGCCTGTCCTTTGACTATCCTGCTTTGCCTGCTGTCTGACCCTGCCTGTACCTGCGTTGACGTTGACTCACCTTCTGCCCGCTGTTCTCTGGTTAGTTTGCCTGTAAATCATCCGGCTGATACTGCTGTGCTGGTATTATTACCAATAAAGTACATCACCAATACTCCGTGGTTTCTCGAGTGCTGCATTTGGGTCCTTCATAAGATTGTGACAAAGGGACTACAGATGCAATTAATTTAAAGGTCCCATGTCATGGCCATTTCTACTGATCATAATTCCATTGTTGAGGTCTACTAGATTAGATTATATTGTGCAATTTTCCAAACTCACATTGGTTTCTCACAGCATCTCTGCATATTCACTCTCTGTCCTAAACGGCTTGTTGGAGCTCCTGCCCCCCCTTCCCTGTGAGCCCACTGTGCTCTGATTGGTCAGCTCGCCCACTCTGTTCTGATGAGTCTATGGTCTAGCAACGTTACAGCGTGTCACAGTTTTGCCGCTGAGAGAGTGTGTGTGTGTGAGGAGCTCCACGGATTGGTCCATTTGGACCAATGGGTCCATTTGGGTATGGTCACGTCACTGTACCCAGGAAGAAAACAATGGAAAAAGAGAAATCTCCAACGAGGCGTTCTGGGGCATCATAGACAGGTATTTTCTGTGTTGGAGTTTTACTCGCTACAGGGTGTACTTTGAGGATTTGTGACTCTGCAGACCGTTTACATGCAAACCTGCCTAACACAAGGGGACGGGTGATAACCGGGAAAGCATGACATGGGACCTGAAAATTGGGAGGAAGAAAAAAAGAAATTCATACTATTAATGATATTTAATAACAAAACAATTTTCCAATTTTGGATCAATAAATTAATCTTATTATCTTATCTTAACAGAACTACGCCTACATTGTGTACAGCGCCCATAAACTATAGCGCTCCCCCCTAGTGTTGTGACTCGACAGTTATGTTAGGTCAAGTTATGTTTTTTACTCTAGTCTTGTGTTTTGAACTTGTCACTTCCTGTTTTTATTTTTAAGGTAATCCTTCCCTCTCATTCCAGATCCCACATTTCCTGCCTTTGTGTGTTTCCCGCCCTTGGGATTGCTTGGCCCTGCCTTGATAGTTTTCACCTGTGCCCATCCTCCTCCTCACCTATAAATAGCCCTTGTGTTTCTTTGTCCCATGTCAGTTGACTCCTGAAACTTTACTTTGAGATATATACCTTTTGTCAAGTGAGATTTGTTTTGAAGTACGACTTAGTTTTTGTTATTTAACTACATTCATATTTTGGAAAGTACGACTTAGTTTTGTTATTAAACAACATTCTATTTTTGGACAACTGTCTCCGAGTCCTGCTTTTGGGTCCTGTGTCCTGTGCAGGCGCGCCGGATTCATTTTAGAAGTGGGGGGGGGCCAACAAAGTGTGTGTTTATGGCCCAATCCCAAACCACGCCCTACACCCTACCCCTACACACTCCCCCTCCGTGACGGAGTGAACTCCGTGGAGTGACACATGAGGCTCCTCCTGTCAGATTGAATGTTTTCACTGCTCATAGGATATGCGGGTTCGGGAAAATCAGACCCGTGCAGGACTCTGGTTGACACACACAGAACAACGTAACAAATAAACAAATCTAAGCTTTTTTATTGGTTGTAATTTACATGGATACATTTGAATGGTGTGACAATGTCCTATTTGATTGGGTTAAAATGTATATATTCTTCCTGTTATGTCTGCCTGCCTTATTTTACCTAATGCAAAGTGACCTGCTCCATCGAAATCAGTCGCATTGACCCGAAGACACATTTTGAGTTGTATACACTGTTGGAAAGAGGAGATTCCTAGCTTTCTCGTGATATCAGGATTGTTTTTGTTCTACTCCAAATATTAAGCAAAATATGTCACATTATATAATGACTGTTACAGAGTCATCATTTTGAGAAAAAGGCCTTCAAAGTTTCCTCTTCTCTGGAATCCATCGATCTGATTGATCATTAGCAAATGATCAAAATAGTACGGGGGGAAGATATTTTCGTTTGGATTAGTGATCTGGGGGAAGCCCGCAAGAGTGTGTGTGTGTATATATGTGTGTGTTTGTGTATTTTTGCGTTTGTGTGTGATTGTGTTTGTGTAACGGGGAAAACACTCACGAGGAAACACCGGCTGTTGTTATGCCTGCTGTGACGTCAAGTTACTCCGTTCTCCGTTTGTAATTATGCCGTCACAAGCTTCAAAGTTGTATTTATCATCTGAATTTGCCAAAACAAGTTTAATATTCTGAAAGCCAAGACTTTGTTTATTTGAAATCAGATAAAAACAACGGACCCTGCCGTGTTGTCTATGATTACTATACGCCTTTACTTCATAATTTCAGCAGGAGGGAGCGGGGGGGGAGGTCCCCTCCTCTTCTCCCTGTACACAAACTCGCTCGGATCTGTCATTAGCCCGCATGGTTTTCCATACCACTACTACACTGACGACACCCAATTAATTCTGTCCTTTCCCCGCTTAGAGACCCAGGTCGTCGCACGCATCTCTACTTGTCTAGCAGACATCTCTCAGTGGATGAGAGGGAACTCGAGAGGAGACTTGAGAGGGAACTCGAGAGGAGACTTGAGAGATGACTCGAGAGGGGACTCGAGAGGAGACTCGAGAGGGAACTGGAGGGGTGACTTGAGAGAGTTGGTTCGCCAACAGAACACGGGGGGCTGGAGTCAGCCGGTATGCTGACTGGACTCGGGGAGCTGGCGTCGGCTGGAGAGCCAGCAGGAGACGAGGTGCTGGAGTCGGCCGGTATGCTGACAGGACTCGGGGAGCTGGCGTCGGCTGGAGAGCCAGCAGGAGACGAGGTGCTGGAGTCGGCCGATATGCCGACAGGACACGGGGAGCTGGCGTCGGCCGGAGACGAGGGGCTGGAGTCGAAACCATGGCTGCTGGGGCCATAACTGGGGCTGGAACCATGGCTGCTGGGGCCAGAACTGGGGCTGGAACCATGGCTGCTGGGGCCTGTACTGGAGCCGGAACCATGGCTGCTGGGGCCGGCACTGGAGCCGGAACCATGGCTGCTGGGGCCGGCACTGGAGCCGGAACCATGGCTGTTGGGGCTCGGACTGCTAGCCTGGCCTTGCGACGACTCCTCTTAGCAGCCGCCTGAATACTCCGTGGACCTCCATAAGCCAGACGAGTTCCGGAATACGACTCCTGGACAGCAGCAGGAACTGGGGCAGAAGCACGGGTTGACTTCAGGCGGAACCCACCAAGTCGTATGGTGCCAGATTGGGAATTGGGAGACATGGAGCTAGCATGCCTAGGGCTAGCAGGCCGGGAATCACATGCTTGAAGGAAGTCCAAAATCCAGTCAGGTAAGAACTCAACAAAACATGGTTTCTCTGCTGCCAACCGGAGCGCCTCTACCAGAGCGGCCCTCTTCTGCCGAACACTGGACGCTCCCTTCCACCAATCGAAGCAGCAAGCCAGATAGAAGGTTAAATGCTGTAATTCAACCTCCCATGGATCATCTGCTGGGTCCATTTGTGGTCGGTTCGTAATGTTACGGTGTGTGAAGCAGGCAGGACCCAAATGCAGAATAAAGTGAAAATTCCTTTATTTCAAGGCTAGGTGATAAACAAAGACAAAACAGAACACTCACCGACGAACTAGTCATGACACAAGACGAACCGACAAAGACAGACAGAAAAACCAGAACTTAAATACACACAAGACTAATCACACAAACAAGACACAGGTGAGGAGGGAGGAGAAAACACAGGGGCCACAGGTAAACATAATCGGGTAATCAGACACACCAGGGAAACTAACGACAGGGAACCACAGACAGATCTAAACAAGACAAAACACAACGCAGACAGAAAACCAAAAACAGATATAGACAAGACAAAACACCATAAAGACAGATCGTGACACATCACCTCAAGCTCAACCTTGACAAGACTGAACTGCTTTTCCTTCTGGGAAAAGATTGTCCCACTCTTGACCTGACAATCAACATCGGCACCTCTGTTGTTTCCCGACTCAGACTGCAAGGAATCTGGGTGTGACCCTAGATAACAAACTGTCCTTCACTGCAAACATCGCTGCTGCAGATACACGCTCTACAGCATCAGGAGGATACGTCCCCAGCTGACCCAGAAAGCCACGCAGGTTCTGGTCCAGGCTCTCGTCATCTCACGCCTAGACTACTGCAACTCCCTCCTGGCTGGTCTACCTGCATGTGCCATCCGACCTCTGCAGCTCTTCCAGAATGCAGCGGCTCGTCTGGTCTTCAACCTTCCTAAATTCTCCCACACCACGCCGCTCCTCCGCTCCCTTCACTGGCTTCCGGTAACTGCTAGAATCCACTTCAAGACAATGGTACTTGCATACCATGCTGCGAATGGATCTGGCCCTTCCTACATCCAGGACATGGTTAAACTGTACACCCCAGCGCGTGCACTACGCTCTGCATCAGCCAAACGATTCGCTGCACCCTCGCTGCGAGTGGGACCCAAGTTCCCATCAGCAAAAACACGTGGGTTTGCTATCCTGGCTCCTAAATGGTGGAATGAGCTCCCCATTGACATCAGGACAGCAGAAAGCTTACACACCTTCCGGCGCAGACTGAAAACTCATCTCTTTCGACTCCACCTCGAGCGATAGAATTACTAACAAAGAACTGCTAACAGAGCACTTATATACTAATAAAGGACTGGCTTATCTATAGCCAGTTGAGTAGCACTTGAAATGCTTGGCTCTATGAAACCTGATGTACTTATATGATTCTGTTTTCTTCAAGGTTGTGTCTTCCTGGTCGAATATACTTATTGTAAGTCGCTTTGGATAAAAGCGTCAGCTAAATGTAATGTAATGTAATGCAGAGTGGCGAGTGAGAGCTGTCATCTTCCCTTTACAAGCTTAAAAAATGCCTGTAACTAATGAGATTGAATATATGCTTCAGGCGCCCTTGGTCCTGTGTCTCAGTTCACAACACCTAGTCAGGTAAATTGAAGTGCCCTGGGGGGCGGGGGGGATTTTCTGAACCGGGGGGAAAAAAGACGCTAATTATCTGACGATAATTAGCTATCACCATGTCGAAACTAACAAAGATATTTAGTGCCCAGAGAAGAAAAGAAAAGAAAAGAGGAGGATAAACGGGACAAAGGTACTGTAACGTTAGTGTGATGATTGATGTGATGATGAGTCCCCGAACAGACCTAAATATGGAGTGTGGACTACTACTTGGAGAGGTCCCATTTCACCTCCTGGGTCCTGCCGTGGTGCCCTTGAGCAAGGCACCGGACATCCCCCCCCCACTCCTATTGCTCCCCGGGCGCTGTACCATAGCTGCCCACTGCTCCTAGTACTAGACTGTTGGTACTAGTATGGGTTAAAAGCAGAGAACAAATGTCACTGTGTGCTGTGTGCAGAGCCGGCACGACCCATTAAGCGACATAAGCGGCCGCTTAGGGCCCCACAGCCATTAAGGGGCCCCCTAGCACCGTCGCCGTGATAAGTATGTTTAATTAGTTGTGTTAATATGCCTAGATTGCCTACTCTCAAAGTCATGTATTATATGATTGAGTCAATAATATAATACATTAACCATGCTTTACCTGAACCCCATTATGACACTAGAAAGGAGTGTCACCTGTCACCATCTAGTGGTGACAGGGGAGAGCAAGGGCACATGTTTCACATTGAATTTGTTAAAAGATAAAATCAATGTTGCTATTAGTTTAAAAGAATAATTTAAACACACAAAGAGAGCTGATTGCAATAGATAACAACTAAGGGGTAGGAAGGAGGAGGAAAACGGGAAAGAGGGGTTGAAATAATGCTAAGGGGTAGGAGAAAAGCTGGGGAGTGGTTGGGTTTAGGACAGGGAGAAATAAATACTGATAAGGGAAAAGGTAAGGGTTGAGGTTAGGGTTAGGGGCAATTCCATACTGGAAGGGTAGCTGAGGATAAGCTGTCGTTACTGTGACTTGGAGGCCCGGGTTCGAATCCGGCAAGGGGTGGTGACTAGGCGTCGTTGAAATCCCCAGGTGACTTGGAGGAAAGTCTCTAAATCCATCTTCTTTCTGCTGCTCTCCTTTGGCCGAGGGACCAGGAGGGGTTTGATTCGAGACCCGAGATCAACAGGTTGGAGATGGTGTGTCGGATGAAGTGGGCGTACAGTAATTTATTGTTGTTGATTTTCTTAATTTGGTAAAGATGTTGATAAAGTCTTTGTTTTAAAGTTGCTCCAGTTTCTCCTACATAAATCTTTTTACAGTGCTTGCAAGTGATCGCATATACCAAGTTGGTGGAAAGGAAGGTAAACGACCGCCAGATCGGGGCCCCCTGGCCCGGGACCGTGCCGGCGAGGAATTTGAGGTGTGTGAAGTAGATATCAAGGTTTGAGGGTATGATGACGGTCTTGTTCAGAGCTGTGTGAACCAAGATATCTTTTAGGTTCTTATTCCGACGGTATGCCATAATAGTATTGAAGGGGGTGAGTGAGGGGACAGTGGACTGCATGGAGCAAAAATGTTGCTTGATGGACCTGTTGAAGGAACTCAGGTGATGGGAAAAGGTGGTGATGAAAGGGATAAGGTTGGTGTCAGATGATGATTTGTGTTCCATAGTCTCCTCTATTGCGAACTGTTCAGACACTTCTCTTTTAAAGGTACGTAAGAAGCGCTTCGAATAGCCACGGGGCAAGAGATCGTCGAACAGAGTTTTTGTTGCTTCTTCTATATGGAGGGGGAGAGAACAGATGCGATGGAAGCAAATTAATTGTGATTTGATAATTGAGCAGTATGTATGTTTAGGATAATAACTGCTTTTAAATAAAAGGGAATGCCTGTCTGTATCCTTAAAGTAAACCTTGGTTGAGAGACGTTTGCGTCCTTCATTCTCCTGCGTGAAGAAAACCACTGTATCTAAAAACGGATTGTGTTGTGAGCTAAGTGTATACTTCAATTTAATTTGTGGGTGATGGCTGTTAAGAATGAAAAGGATGCTTCGGAGCCCTCCCAGAGTCTGAATACATTGTCCAAGTACCTGAGATATAGGAGTGGAAGGATGGGGCATTTGCGCATAGCAGATTGCTCCCAGTCTGCAGTAAATATAGTAAATATCCGCGTAGGCAGGGGAATATTTGCGTCCCATGGCACAACCACAAACTTGAAGAAAAAATGGGTCATTGAATTGAAAGTCGTTCCTGGTCAGTGTAATCTCTAGAAATGTCAGAATATAAAGGTCCGGGCGGGTAGGGTCAGGAGAGGACAGGAGAGCTTTCTTCACTGCATCTAGTCCGAGTGGAGTGGAGATGTTGGTATATAGTGAATCCACATCTATGGAGAAAATGAAGGTGTTGGAGGGGACAAAAGGGGTTGTAGTTTTTTGACAAATGTAAAAGTATCCTTAATGTAACTGGGGTGGTTATGGGAAAGGGGGTTGATGTAGTGATCTATGAATTCAGCTAGTTGGTACGATTCCGATCCGCAATCGCTAACGATGGGTCTTCCTGGTGGTATTAGGAAGGGAATCGACCAACTAGCTGGGGGTTTATGGATTTTGGGGAGGAGGTAAAATAAGCGGGGCTGTGGTATGAGGGGACCAAGGAGGTAGAGTGTTTGCTTGGCTGTTAAAAGATGCTGGCTTTGCATCTGATTTACCAGGATTTTGACCAATTTCTGCGTTTCCAGTTAGAGTGGTTCAGTTAAAGGTTGATAGTAAATGGTATTACTTAGTTGTCGGGTTGCCTCAAAGATATAGTTCGTCCTGTTCTGAATGACAATCTGGCCGCCCTTGTCTGCAGGTTTAATGACCACTTCATATTTAGCAGCCAAGGACTGGAGGGCCAATTGTTGTCCAGGTGTGATGTTTGATTGGTTGTTGTGGTCGTGGGAACGGAGGCGGTCTAGAGTACGACTATTCGAATGGATTCATTTTTGCAGGGGTAGGGAGACCATGGTGAAGGGAAGATGAGTGTAGGTGGTGCTAAATTGGAAGTGGTCGAGGAGCTTGAGACGGCGGTGGTAAACATGGAGGTCTCTTCTCGAGATTTGGCGGTCTGGGAGTTAGGGTGTCGGGATAAACGTGAGGCCACGTTCCAGGACCACCTGCTCCATAGGGGACAGATGAAAGGATGAGAGGTTGGTTATGTTGGACAGCGAATGAGTGGAAGGCAGCTCTGCACTTGGTGGTCCTAGTGCAAACCCAAATGGTTAATCCAGTGGTGCAACATGGCTTGCACTGTATTAGGATCCCAATGGATGTTATCCCTGATGGTGTAAAATAGAAGGGAAGGCAACTTTGGGAGATGAGGTCGTATGCGGCTGCCAAGATCCAATGGAGTTTGTCAACATGCCATTCAAAGCTTCAATGTATAGAGTTGTGGCCCTTGGAAGATTGTTTGAGTAGTTCAACAGTGGGACATACATTTGGGCATGCGGGAATGGGATTCGGGTGATCCTCAGGAGACGGCGGAGGTCCTTGCTGATAGTTAGGGTTGTTTGAGTGCGTAGACAGTTGTTGATGCCAATAGAGAGGATCACTTGACTGACTGAGGGTATGTGGGAGGTCTGTTTCTGGAGAATTAGGGTAATGTGTCTAAGGGTAGCCCCAGGGAAGCTATCTACTTGGATGGATGGATGGTGGAAAGGAGGGATTCTGGCTAGCAGAGAGTCACCTAAAATCACAGTAGTATTTCTGAGTGGAAGGGACCAATCTGTGGCTTTGTGGTTGGTATATGGGTGTACGACAATGACTCCTTTACCCGTCAAAAAGCCTGAGTTGTTATGGGGTGATGAGGTAGTGGATGATGATGAAAGGGAAGGGGAAGAAGGGAGGGAGGGTGGAGGAGAGGGGGGAGAAACAGGTGAGGTCAATGGTTCAGATGTGGGCTGAGAATCCGAGATCCGGGGGGTGGTTGTTGTAGGTTGAGGAAGAAGCGGGCCAGGTGAGGGAGAGATGAGAGGAAGTAGACGGACCTCCGCTACAGTAATTGGGGCTGGGTGTAACAGTTGCGGGGTAGTGGTGGTGAGCAGTCCCACTGCTGAAGGGGGGAATTGGACGAAGTCAGGGGGTGGGCTAAGGGTTGGAGGGTCAGGAGCAGGGCCGATGAGGGAAATAGGTGGAGTGGTGAGTGGCAGAAGACAAGCAGTAGATATGGGAGGACAAATAATGTCACTGGGAAGTGGAGAGGCAGGTGGGTTGGGAAAGTGAAGGTCCGGTCCACTGGTTGGTGGAGGGGTTAGACCGGAAGGGATAGGTAAAAGGGAAGGAGGGCGGGGCCGAGTCCATCCTGAGGTGGGTGGGGGGGCATCTTTGCCACAAGGACGAGGAGGGGGGCGATAATAGGGAGGTCGATGAGGGAATGACAGGGATAGGTAGCAGGGGATATTTGAAGGAAGGGTGAGAGTGTTGGGAAGGCGAGGGGGGACGGAAGGCAATCTGTGGGGTCTCTGGGGCAGTGGTAAGGATGGAGACGAGATGGGGTTGGTGATGTCCAGAGGGGGGGGTAGATGGGGGGGGGGGATCCGAGGAGTTGAGAAGAGAGTGTAAAGCTGAAATGGACGAGGGAGTGAGTTTGTTGTGATAACGTTTGCGGGCCCATATAATAGCCCTATCAAACGCATCTGACCTAAAAGGGGGAAAGTCAACACTAAGGACCGTGAGGAGGTCAGAGTAGTGGGTCTTCAGGATTTCCAAGTTGCGCTGCAACCACATTCTTGTGTTTTCTTCAACCAGTTTTAAGGTATGACAGTTAGGGGCTGCTGGTTTTATGAAGTAAGTTAAGAATTGTGCTTTTCTGGCCATACCGGGAGGTGGAGTTCCCCGGCGAGCTGCCTCGTCGAGGATTTCCCCATGGTGAAGTTTGAAATAGGTTTTAGTTGACACCATGTCCTCAGGGATAAGAGATGTCTCCTGGGGGGCCCTAGGCAGGAGAGGTAACAGGAGGTGAGGGGGTGGGCGGGGGGAAGATAAAGCACTGAACCAGTTATAATAAGATGAAGAAGCCATTAGGAAGCCATCACCTTGGCCTTGACTGGAAGAAGTCAAGGCCAAGGTGACATCCAGGGTCGCGCTGATCCGCCGCCTCGCTGGAACAACCTGGGGAGCCTCCGCTAAGACGCTGCGAATATCCACTCAAGCCCTGGTCTTCTCTGTAGCGGAATACTGCGCCCCAGTCTGGAGCAGAAGCCCTCATACGAGAAAGGTCGACGTGGCTATCAATACCTCCCTCAGAATAATAACTGGATGCTTAGAGCCTACCCCTGTGTCCCTCTTGCCAGTCCTCGCGGGAATAGCACCGGCCGGCCTCCGACGGGAGGCTGCCGCCCTCGCCCTGACCAGGAAGGCACAAAAGTATGACTGGCACATCCTGCACAACACCACAATAACTCCAGCACCTCCAAACAGACTCAAGTCCTGCCACCCCTACAACATAGCAGCTCAAGAGATGCTCAACTCCACCTCTGAGGACATCTCCAGAGATGCATGGTTGGCAGCAGCTTGGAAGCAGGAGTGGGAGTCAGCCGGGCCCTCCCGAATCCACCGTTACATCTGGGACTCAGGAGATGGCACCATTGGAGGAGACGACCTACCGCGCCGTCGCTTTAAAACCTCGATGAAGACGTGGGGCTTGGCGGACAGTGCGGCATGCGAGTGCGGTGACCCTGAGCAGACCGCTGTCCATATAATCACCATCAAGTAGTGGCTCACGCAACAACCCCAGAGCCACCACTTGAGCCAGGTAAACAAGGTATGTAAATGTCAGTAAACTTCCAAGTTATGCAAACATGTAAGCAAAGCATAAATTACAGCTACGTTGACGTTATTTTGAATCGCGGGGTAAGCTAAACCGTTAGCAAGTAGCTATAGCCAGATATATTAAATAAACACTTTGTCATACAATCTAAATGTAATGTGTTTTAGTGTTACCTGGTGATTTCAAAGAAAGCTCTCTGGGAAATGTTGACTTACTGTTCGACTAGAAGCTACCTCACAGTACACAGTTGATCCGGAGTCCTGTCAGTTAAAGTATTTCATAGTCATAGCATCAACCTAGCACTGAAATATATGGATGTTATTTGATAGTATTTCTGAGAAAAAGTCACCGGAAATAGTGGCATATTTGCCACTGCTTTACGTGTCAATAGCATGTTTGAACGTATTTGCAGCAATAAATGTGGCTGTTTGGCCACTGACGTTGCCATAACAACACCTGAATTTAAATGTGCAACCTCTCTTTGTGACAGATTTTTGCAAGAAATTATAATTCTTCTGAATGATATTATTATTGACAGCCAGTTTCTATGTGAACATTATGAGATGGACAGCCAGAGAGAATAAATGAAAAACAGTTATGAAATACTATATGACAAAACAAGAATACAGTTTAAAGGTGGGGTAGGTAATTTTGGAGAAACCAGCTAGAGTGTGCTAGAATTTGAAAATACACAGCCGGAAGAAATCTGCTACTTCCTTACAGAGCCCCTCCTCCAACACACACAAACGTGCACATGACCAATGAGGGCACGAGATAAGTTTGTGCACAGATGGAAGGCTGACAGGCAGGTAGGCCATCCAGTTATTTTAGCCGGGCCGGCTCAGATGATTGGTCGTGCTTTTTACAGAACTACGGCTTCCACAGATGACATGTTTTTATGGATTTATTGTCAAAGCACTTAAGATATTCATTGCTATCGGGATGTTAAGAGCATTCCATGGAATATAACAAAAAGTGTATCTCGAACCGGTTTCTCAAACTTACCTACTCCACCTTTTAAGTGATTTGTAAAATATCCATAAAGACACATCTGTTTACAGTTCAATTTCATATGGGTGTTGTGAGATGTATCCATAGATCTCTTAATTTTGCTCTTAAAGTGCACCAGATTGATGCTTTTAACTATTTAAAAGAAAATCTTCCCGGGGGAGCATGCCCCCGGACCCCCCTAGAGGAGGTTAGGTCCACTGTGTTTATATGCTTATTTATACAATATGTGTGGTTATGCTAACATCATAAGACAAAAGTTGGTTCCGTGTTGTGTGTAGTGAGAACGCGCTAGAGTGAGGGGTGCCCCCAAGCCAAAGCTTACTTAGGGCCCCCAAAAGTCTAGGGTCGGCCCTGGCTGTGTGCTCTGCATGTGTGACCATTAAAGAGGGTTTCATCCCTCCCATTCTATCTTCTATATTAATCAAAAGCCAATTGAATTGTAGTTAACCTTGATAGAACAGAGTGTTAACTTGCTAGCTTACTTTTAGACGATATCAAGGTCGTTTGTTTGCTAATCAATAGTTATATTTAGAGTTAACGTCAATTACTTGCACCTTAAATTCCATACCTTAGCCTTTATCTTTAATATGCTATATTACACTGCACTTAACTGCTTCTTTGCCATCTGGTTAGATGCTAAAGCTGAATCTACAGGTGCATCTCAAAAAATTACTATATCATAGAACTTTTTTTCTGTAATTTAATAAAAAAAATGAAACATTCATATATTCTAGATTCAATAAAGTGAAATATTTCAAGCCTTTTTTATTTTAATTGTGATGATTACAGCTTACAGATCATGAGATCCTGTATCTCAAAATAGTATAACATTATATAAGACCAATCAAAACGTCGGGTTACGTAGTGTAACCCTTGGTATATTAGCACAGGCGGAGCCCTCTACTGGACTCTATGGGTACTCTCTTACCCCGCAAGCATTCTCCCACTGAGACTTCTATAGACGTAGCCGGCCCTGGGCGGGCCTACCTGAATGCGCGCGCATCACACCCTATAAAAGGAGGCCTCGCCTCCTGACCATCATTCTATACTTCTCTTCAGCGAGCGGAATAGGACTGACAGTTCCCCGAGTAGAGGGCTCCGCCTGTGCTAATATAACAAGGGTTACACTACGTAACCCGACGTTATATCTCTCACAGGCTCCGCCTTCTACTGGACTCTATGGGTACAGTGGGTGGAGCCACGATATATACGCGCACTGTCGTCCAACAATATTCCACCCTACTGCCCCTGACCGGCTATTATGGTCAGCAGCTGCTGCCCCACCTTCTCCTTTAACCTGGTTGTAACCGAGGAGAAATCTGGGCTGTGGCTGACAGAGCACACCCTGCTGCGCTTACCTCGCAAAAAGTGTGCTCAAAAAACAGTGCCGGGGGACCCCCCCACCCTGGATGGGGAGAGCCCCCTCGGCCCCGAAAAGGCTAACTACACGCCTGCCCCCCTGAATCCCTAAGGATAACAGGGAGAGCGCCAGAGCCCCTGCCCCACACTCAAACACTGACCCCGTGTCGAGTGTGTGGACTAAAGTGTGGAGGGCTCCCCCCCTCCTGCTCTCGGCAGGAGGAGAGCAGCCCTCCAGCCCTGTAAGGGCCCAGCGCGCCCCTCGCCCATCCCGGGACCCTCAGAGGGCCCGAGAACAGCGAAGGCGCATTACGTCCGGGGAGGGGGTCAGATGCCAACTGACCCACAACCCCCCTCCCCCCTACCAGTCCTGTGTTGCCCCCGCAAGTACAGACGAGGAGAAAGAGCCCGTCATGTCCAAGAGATAAAACCTTATGAAGGGGCCTGGCGTCGACCAAGACGCCGCTGTGCATATATCCACACTCCACACCGTCGAATAAGGCTGTTGACGCAGCCACAGCCCGTGTGGAGTGTGCAAGAACCCTCGTGGGGCAGGCTCTCCCTGCCTGTCCGTAGGCATGTGCAATGCACTCGCAGAGCCAGCCTGCCAGGCGTTTCTTGGACAGAGCTTTCCCGATCACCCCGCCCCCGAAGCACACGAACAGCTGTTCGGTGCGTCTAAGGGCAGCCGTGCGCTCTACATAACATGCTAGCGCACGCACCGGGCAGAGGAGGTGCAGTTTAGCTTCCCTGGTCCCACATGGAGGGGAAGCCTAAAACCCCCTAACTGAATAGCCCTTGACCTGAACGCACTCCTTAGGCTCTTGGGCACAAAGGAGGGGTTCGGTCTGAGTGTCGCGCCGCTCCGGTCACCCCGAATCTGTAAACAGCTCGGGTGCACCGACAGAGCAGTTAACTCGGACACTCTTTTGGCTGACGTTAAGGCAAGAAGCAAAGCTGTTTTCCCCACAATGCTTTCAGAGAGGAGAGCTCCAGAGGCTCAAACGGCCCCGAGGCCAGAGCCTCGAGCACTAGGGGCAGGTCCCACTGTGGGGTGGAGGCGTGCACTACTGGGCGCAGCCTCCTGACCCCCTGTAAAAACCGCGACATCAGTGGTTGACTAAAGGCTGACCTGCCGCAAATCCCTCATGGCAGGACGAGATGGCTGCTGCATACACTTTCACTGTTGAATGCGCAAGCCCTCTGTCCCCCAGTAACTGTAAGAAGGATAAAATAGAGCCTAACTCACAAAATAGGGGCTCTATTCTCCGCTCCTCACACCATCGCTGGAATCCTAGCCACCTCGGCCTGTAACATGCTGTGGTGGATCCAGCTCTAGCTGCCTGGATAGACTGAATAACACTATCAGACAATCCACCCTGTCTCAGCCTGTCACTCTCAGGAGCCAAACCTGGAGAGGACGGCCGAGAGTGGGTAACGCCCCGATTGCACCTGCCTCTTGAGACATCGCCCCCCAGAACTGGGGAACCGCCCAGGGCTGGCCCACCTTCATCTGTGTCATCTCTGAGTACCACGGCGCCCCAACGCGGTCCGGAGCCACTAGGATGACTGACAGACGTTCTCGCCTCACTCTCCCCAGGAGAGGGAGAATGAGACGCAGCGGTGGAAAGGCGTGTAGCAGCTTCCTTGGCCATGGCTTGTGTGTAAATGCGTCCACCCCCAAGGGTGGGTCGTCGCTCCGAGCCACGGAGAACCACAGGGCACAGTGGCTGTTTCGCCGGCTGGCGAACAGATCCACTTCCGCTCTCCCGAACTGGGCCCAGATCTGCTTCACCACCTTCGGGTGAAGCACTCACTCGCCTGGCAGGGGGCCGCCCCTCGACATGAGGTCGGCTCCCCCGTTCTCCAGTCCCGGGATATGGAGGGCTCTCAGAGATAACACCACCTCTGAAGCCCATAACCACAGCCTCTCCGCTGTGGTCAACAAGGCGGCGGAGCGGACTCCGCTCTGCCTGTTGATATAAGCCACTGTGGTGCTGCTGTCGCTCCTGACCATTACATGTCTCCCTTGAATTAGGGGCCTGAAATGCCGGAGGACTAACACTACCGCCCATAGCTCTAGGAGGTTGCTGTGTCGAGACTCTGTTAGAGCCCAGCGCCCACCTATAGCCCTCTTCAGGCAGGTCCCTCCCCATCCTGTTCCGGATGCATCCGTAAACACTGTGATGTAGGAGGTCACCCGTCCCAGTGGAGACCCCCTCCGGAGGTGATCCGGGGACCCCCAAAACCGGAGGTTGCCCCTCACTGAAGGGGGTATGGTCACCAGCCGCCACTTGTGCCTCTTGGGATCCAAGCGCAGGCTGGAGAACCACCTCTGCAGGCGGCGCATATGTAGTAACCCCAACGGGACCATCATGTGATCAGCCGCCATGAGACCCAGCGTCTGCATGACAGTAAAAGCTGTCACTGTTGCCCCCTGTCGCAGTCTGCGTACCCCCTGAAGAAGGGACGCACGTCTGCTCTCTGACAGGGTGGCGCGCAACGTGCCTGCATCGAGCACCACACCCAAATACAACGCCCGTTGGTGAGGTATGGGGGTGCTCTTTTTCCAATTGATCGCGAAGCCTAATCTGGTTAGGTGTGTGATCAATTGTGCTGTGCAAAACATTGCCTGTTCCCGTGACCCAGCCATGACTATGAGGTCGTCTATGTAAAAGAAAACTCTCATGCCGTGTGCGCGCAGCGGTTGAAGCGCTGTGGCCACACATTTGCTGAATGTGCGTGGGGATAGGGAATAGCCGAACGGCAGCCTGTTGTACTCGTAGGCTATTCCCTGGAAGGCAAAACGCAGATACTTTCTGTGCTTTGGAGCAATTTCTACATGAAAGTACGCGTCTTTCAGGTCGATGGTGGTGAACCAATCGCCTGGCTGCACCAGCCCCAGTAACTGTTTCATAGTTAGCATGCAGAATTTCCTGCGGGAAATGTGGCCATTCAGGCCGCGGAGATCTAGAATAGGTCTGAATTCCCCTGTCTTCTTGGGAACCAGGAAGTATATGGAATAAAGACCCTCTTCCCTGTGCTGAGAGTGCACAACAGACACAGCCTGTTTCTGCACCAGAGCCTGAATCTCTGCTGAGAGGAAACTCATCCCCTCTCGAGAGGATAGCTTCACCTCTCACATGCCCATACAAGGGGGTGGGACGCTGCAGAACTGGAGTGAATAGCCCCGTTTCAGCGTCCTGTCCATCCACCCTGATAGTACACATTTACCTCTTTCATGCCCATACAAAGAGGTGAGTGTGGGACACCCACAAGACAGTGGTCCATGTGATACAGTGGTACAGTGTATAGATATATGGTACAGTGGGACGCTGCGTCCTCCTGTCCCTCCACCTTGTTAGCACACAGCTGAGTTTCCATTCCCCAGAACATTGTGTTAATGGACAGGCCCTCAGCTGTGGGGCAGCAGCTATGAAGCTGTGATACTCTCTGGTGACCCGTTCCACCGCAAAAAACTCCCCGCGAGGGGAAGATTTGCCCCTGGAGGGTTGACACAGAAAGGGCCGATTATTTACTGAGGACCCTGAACGCACCGCCGCGCGCTCTTGTGTGAGCGAGCGCTCCACCCTAATGCTGTTCTCACCACTACGGTAAACAGCATTAATCGGAGTCTTTATAGGCGTAGTGTGTTTTACTAAGGTCCCTGAACGCACCGCCACGCGCTCTTGTGTGAGTGCGGACTCCGCCATAATGCAGCCTTTACCACTACGGGTAAACTGCATTGGAGTCTTTGCTCTAGGCGTAGTGTGTTCTCTGACAGCAATACGCCGGCCATAATGTCCCTGTGGTTCATCCCTCTCTGCGCACGCCCATTAGCCACCTCCTTTACAGGAGCTACAGCTGGGGCAGCGAATGGGGAATTTGTACGGTTAACATTGTGTGTAGGCCTAAGTGTAGCCTTTGTGGAAACAATACACTTAGATTTGGATACAGATCAACCTCATTCTTATTAGAAAACGTAGTGATCTGTGCATTATACAGGGAGGAGGCGGGATTCGCCCCCTCGTCCCGGGCGGAGAGATGTTCTCCCCCCGCCAGCCAGATCCGTAAAGACGGAAAACCCGTCCCCGTGAGTGCCGGCACGCCGGTTCCACGGGGTGGGCCGAAGAGGTGGAGGGCGCCGCGGGCACGGGATCTCCGTGCCTGCACCTCTCCCTTCGTCTCACCTCTCTACTGAGATCTTTGAACGCACCGTGGCCCGCCCTCGGGGGAGGGGGGTCGCGTGCGCCTTCACAATGCCGTCTCTTTGAACCGGACATTATGGGGGAAAGTGGAATTGTGGAGAGAAATTACTCTTACTCTGGGATAAATGCAATAGTCTTTACTGAATGCATTTTTCCCACACACACACACACCTCCCTCCAGAACTAGAGTTTACAAACGTAAACCACCGTTCTCCTGCGGGGGTTCCTGAACGCACCGCGGCCACTCTCACGAGGGCCGCGCGCCCACGTATTAACGCTGTATTTCCCATTGCAACGGTGAAATGCATTAATCGGAGCCATTATACTAGGCAAAGTGTGTTTTCTGACAACAGCACGCCGGCAATAGCGTCTCTTGAACCCGCACAGGGCTTTGACAGCACTCGGTTTATTCCACTCACGTGCACACGCTCACCTGCTGGCTCCCTATACTGGGGTTTACAGCAGCGGTGGGGAGTGTAGGACAGTGTTTCTTCCTCTGGGAATGGGCAAGAAGCAGCTACGCTGCGACTAATCCTCATCCCGTGAGCAAAGAGCCCTTCCGTAAACACGGGGGCTCCCAGGAGATCAACACGATCCTATTTGGAAAGTGCCACGCGGCGTGATATCCCAGGGACATCACACGGCGGGCAGCGGTGGCCTGTGATGAAGTAGGGACGACCCTATATCACGTGAAGCCACCGAGCACCGGTCCCTGGGGGAACCGGGCCTGGGGCAAGGCCCGTGGACCAAGCTACTTATTCGGCCTTGCGGCCCAATAATCGCTCTGACCTGGTGAGGCGGGGGCATCTCTCGCAATAAGTGAGTAGCCCACACATCCGCCGCCACGATCATCATCCAGGGAGAGTACAGCCCTGGGCGGTGGACTTCCATGGACGCCAGACCCGGAAGGAATGGCGAACGTGAATGGCACCGCCTCAGCCATATCCTGGTCCCCCAACCACTCGAAGCAAGGTGGTGGGGATCGGCGCCCGCTATTTCAACCAGGGCACGAAGGACAGGCCCGGGTCTCTAGCAGTGGCGACTCCCTGGAGGTATGATAACTCTTTCTTCTTCTTTCAAACGTCTGCAGTCTCTCGTGGAATTACTTCCGCTGCTGAAGAGAAAAGGATGATGGTCAGGAGGCGAGGCCTCCTTTTATAGGGTGTGATGCGCGCGCATTCAGGTAGGCCCGCCCAGGGCCGGCTACGTCTATAGAAGTCTCAGTGGGAGAATGCTTGCGGGGTAAGAGAGTACCCATAGAGTCCAGTAGAGGGCGGAGCCTGTGAGAGATATAACAGGATTTATAATACAGATATTTCGACCTTCTGAGAAGTCTGTTAATTTATGTAGTCAATTCTCCTGCACAGAACAAATAAGTGTCAAGGGCAGCAAATTAGTCAGGGCCGGCCCTGTTTGTGCAAAGTGTTTTTCTGTAACCAAGGATGAGCATTTTAGCAAAGTGAATGTGAATCCAACATGGTGACCTTGTTCCTGCTGAAATTAACCATGGAGGGAGTAATTGGTCAAGAAGCCAGGTATAACTCGGGTCATGCAATAATGAAAGATAAGAAAAAGGTTAAAATGAATCTCAAAAAGAGATATTTTTCTGGAACAATTATTTTAGGGTAGGGAAAATTGGAATGCTGTCTTGTAATGGTCATCTAGTCTGCAGGCCAACATGATAAATTGTAAGAACGTTTATAAATCAGAGCTATTGTAGATGTTTCCTAACTTGCGACCCACATCGGCTCTACTTATACCTTTGCTAAGAAGAAAGAGGTTGTCTCCAGATAGATATGCAGATACAGATTGCATGTTAATACCAAGAGGAAGGGGACTAGATAGATAGTTACTTGTGACCGTGTTGACCTATGAGATCACTCAGTCCCAGTACTACACACAGCAAGACAGTGTTGATTAACGGCTTCCATTGGGATGGTTTCTCACCCTTTCTCAAACATCTCTCCCACTCCTCCCCTTCCCTCACTGCTTGCATTGCAGCGGGCTGTGCATCTTTTGTAAAAAGTGTGAAAAACACAAAGAAGGTTTAAGATGACTGAGCTTGGGGTTGAATTCTGGATGCATCTCTCCCCAACCCAATTAACACAGAGTCAATAGAGAGCAAATTAAAAAGGCCCCGGGTGGTGGACCTTCCCAGAAAATGCCAACGGAATCAAGACGGTCAAGGCCAGCAGAAAGGCACAACCCCCCTGGTTCTGTTCTATCCTCCTGAGCTCCCCTGATTAAAGCGAGGGGGGATTATGTAGGCCCTCTCGTTCACGGAGAGGGTAAATGGGAGGAGAGGGCATCCATTCATACAGGGCAAAGTGCTGGGAAAAATGGCCGACTTTGGGATGGGTACCATTGTGGCGGTTCACTGAGGTGTGAAGAACCCACCTCCCAAAGACAACATTCACAGTGGGAAAAAAAAACCTTAATGAAAAACAACTCTGGTAGTCAGGGTTAAGACAAACATTGGGAAATAGCGGCCGTTCCAGGAAAACTAAAGAAGGGTTTAATATATTCCCCTTGAAGTGCATTGTTTTGAATGTTTTCCATGAATGCATTGTCCATTCCATATGGACTGCAGTCAGCATTGAATATTGTAATAGTAATTACAAATGTGTTTATGCTTTGTATGAGCCTACTTAAGCACCAGAGGAGTGGGATTTCCTTCATGGAATAAAGCATTGTTTGTGACATGGCTCCAGAAATCACATTGAAGTATTTAAAGATAATTTTGTGTACCATTCCTGATTGAAACGGCCGTGCCACTGAATTGTCTCAATGTGGGTAATCCCATTCATCTGGTCTTCGGTTCTCATTATGCTAAGATTTATTTTCAGATACCATATGCACGAGTCCCAAGTACAGCCTGTTAAATAGATTCTTGACCTTTATTTCAAGAGCTGTACAGGGAGGTTGCGGTCTCAGCGGCTGGGTGAATACCTCACTATCCCCCCTCACTACTGCTTAATTAGGTCCCTTCACTCAACTAACTATCTGTATTGTTGGACTTCCCCTCGTCCAATTTAATCGCAGCATGTCAGATTGGAGTAGGGATCTCCTACCCCTTCCATGGGACCTTTAGTAGATGATCCACGCTCATTTTAGAAAGAGAGCCCTGTGGAGACACCTTTCACTGGGCAAAGCACTCTCCTGGCAGGATGTGGAGCAGCGAGGGAGCTAAACTAATTACAGCTGCTGCTGTCTCCCTCTCTGTCTAAGCCCGGGCTTACCCAGCACAATGGGGCCTTTAGCAGAGTGCCTATCCTCTTTTAGCTCCACAGTTTGGGAGCACTGAGACCTACAAAGGGACTTCCATTAGTGTAATTAGGAGGTAAAATGAAGTGCAGTTTTGTTCTGTATCTGTACTAAGTTGTTTGGCAGTTTTCTCTGTCCTTATTCGCGACGGAAGGACCTCTGGATTCTTTTAGCTTTTGTTGAGCACTTGGGTGATAATGAAACACAGCCAAGACTGGGGGGACCTATCTGATGAAGGCTCTTACTGTTTGTTTGCTTTTTGTTTTGATGCTGAAAGAACATACGTTAATCTTATTTCCATGGCAACCATCCCAGGAGGTAATTTGTTAAAGAAGGTTATTACATTACATTACATTGCATTTAGCTGACGCTTTTATCCAAAGCGACTTACAATAAGTGCGTTCCACCAACAAAATACAAACTTAAAGAAAACAGAGTCATATAAGTACATCAGGTTTCATAGAGCCAAAGCATTTTATATCTTAAAAATTGTCATGCACCTAATAGCTTTTCTCCAACAATAGTCTTACCAGAAATACTGGCTAGTTCACATGAATCCTTTAAACCACTTTGGGAATAAGGTAAGGGCTTATCTTGGATATAAATGTGTTTTAGAACCGTCTGACATGAGACAAAACACTGGTATTAAAGTCAATATTTGCTTTCTGAGTAGGCCATGAATCTATATTGTTTTATTCTAAAACTGAGACTTTATTGGCAAACAAAAGGTTTTAATTTTTTTTGTAGATGTGCAACAGTGTATGCAAACATAAATTGGTCATTTAGGATTAATTGAAATTAAAATGTCAGACAGTACTTGGAAATATCAATATAATATGGCAATTACACAAGTAAAAATGAGGACAAGGACATGCACATCCATTAGATGGGTGCTGGTTAAATTCAGAGGAGGAACAGATAGATCTACACCAGGGGTGTCCAAACTACGGCCCTGGGGCCAAATGCGGCCCGCGGACCATTATTAATCGGCCCTCAGCAAATTCAAAAAGTATAATGGAATACGGCCCACAAATGAAACTTGTGCTTGTCTTATAATGTACTTCTTAAATGCAAAAATATATTACACAGTAGTATTCATGTGTTAATAAGACCACTTTTCAAATAAATTCAGTCAATTAAAGTTGGAAACATTTTCTAACATATCTTAGTTGATAAGAAAGAAAAATAATCACAGCCCAAATAGTACCACCATTGGCATAGTCATTGAGGTATTAGTTAATAGGGGCATTCTTACCTTTTTCTGACTATTAAGACAAACAGGAATTGTGTAACGAGACTGTAGAACAGGACACAAACAAAGAGCCCTGTCTGGAATCGAACAATGAAGATACAAACAATTATATGTAATAACACTCTGTACTCTGTACAAGTCATCCATGCACACATCTGTATCCTAGCAACCTTGTGATTCACTCTTTCAAACAGATCCCTACCGAAAGTATGGAGACAGGTGTTTAAAGCATTAGCATCTCTTGGGGGAGTCTCAACCACCCCGAGTTATCCCGTCCCAGGAGACCTGCCCTGAACTGAGTGATTGCTTCCCCGGCCCCCCTCAGATGTCGACCTTGGCCCGGCAGACGGGTGGTGCATTGTGACCATGGTGGTGGTGCTCATGGCCTGCAGGTGCGAAAAGACACTCTCCACAGAGGGATCGAGGGGCTTTGGGGACCCACCTTGTTGCTGGTATCATGTTCTTGATGGGTGGTGCTGCTGTCAAACATGTTTACATTCAGCCAGGACTCTGTGACCTGTTTCCGCTAACAGCACTCAGGAGTCAGTCAGAAACACTGGGTGTGGGGCTGTCTGAGGGAGCGTCTGAAAATGTACTTGCAAAATAATTGGCGTAGGGATAAATCATTTAAAAGGTGTAGACACTATAAATCAATGTAGAACACATTGATGTGGCACAGTAAAAATAGATAACAGATTGTGACTCTTCATCTGCCTTAACTAAGTCATTCCTAATAATAATCATAAGAACAATAATAAAAGAATAATATTATACATTAATTAGCACTTCTTTATTAAATATTATGAATATGTCTTTATTATCAGGCTATGTTCCACAATCATTCAAAGTAGCAGCGTTAAAACCGCTTCTTAAAAAGCACAACCTCGATCCAGAGGTTTTAGCCAACTTTAGACCTATTTCAAATCTTCCGTTTCTCTCAAAAAATCTTGAGAAAGCAGTCGCAAAACAGTTGTGTGATTACTTAAAAAACAATGATTTATTTGAAGATTTTCAGTCTGGCTTTAGAACACATCATAGCACAGAGCGGCTGGTGATACTATCGACCATGACATCTTATTGCAAAGACTAGAGCAGTGGTTCCCAACCTTTTTTCCCAAGAGCCCCCCCAAATGACTCTTGTTGGAAGTTGCGCCCCCCCCCCCCCCCCCACACACACACACACCGCAACAGCGGTAATTAAAGCTACTTTAAAACTACTTAAATTACATTACATTACATAAATGCTACAACTACTGTCAAAAACTAGATGAATGTGAAGTATTTTGTTAAAGGAGGATGAAAGCGTAATTAAGGAGCACTATTGGAGTGACTTTGATGGTTATTGGTGATTAATTCATTTGGATTCCCGCTGTATGAAGAAATGAAAAGACGGCGCGGAAGTGGAAACAATTCACAAAGGGATTAAACTGTTTAAAACACATAATCAAAGTAAGCCGGATTTTGCCGATGTGTTTATGTGGATTCAAAATCCAAAATGGAGGAGACCGATTTTGTCATAGTCTGCTCCATCATTCACCAGTAGTTTTCCATTCACCTGTCTCACCTGTTTTCCACACCCACTCGTTAGCTCACTCTCTTTCTCTTCTGCACCCATTAGCTTCTGCCAGTATTTAAACCCGCACCTTACACACACTCTTTGCCAGATTGTACTTTGCCCCATGCTTGTCTTTCCCGCGTTTGATACCAGATTGCCTACCCGGTTCCGACCCTGCCTGTCCTCGATCTGCCTGCTCTGCCTGTTCCCTGATCCTGCCTGTCCCTCGACTATCCTGTCTGGCCTGTTATCCGACCCTGCCTGTATCTACGCTGACCGCCTCGCTTACTCCCTGACTCTCTGCCTGTCCCTGACTCACCTTCTGCCCGCTGTCCTCCGGTGCGTTAAACTGCTCGGTTGGTATTCCTCAGATCCAGTGGAATCTCCAATAAAGTTTATTACCAATTCTCCTTGGTTTCTCGAGTGCTGCATTTGGGTTCTCCTTAAGATTGTGACAGATCTGATCGGAGCAACTGTGACAAATAATCCAACTGAAACCGGCATGGACAATGACTATGTTTTAAAAATGCGCTTATCCAGAAAAGTCTGGTTTGGACACTTTACGGGCAGAAGAAACATTTCTATTAAAGAAAGAATTATACATTTCTGTCTTTTTATGCCTTTAGCTACTAAGTTGAATTGTTATTGAAATTAATTAATCAATTATTTTTTATATTTTATTGTAATGAAGAGACAAGGCTTTTAGTGCCAATCATGTATTGCTTTGTAAAAATGTAAAAGTCTAAATATGATATTTGGCCTCAAATCATCTGAGGCCTGGCGCGCCCCCCAGATTGGGAACCACTGGACTAGAGCACTTAGTTGGCATACAGGGAACTGCTTTAGGCTGGTTTAGGACCTATCTATCTGAACGCTCTCAGTTTGTAGGTGTCAACGATGAATCTTCCATGCAAACCAAAGTTAGCCATGGAGTGCCACAGGGCTCAGTGCTCAGACCTATTTTGTTCACATTATATATGCTTCCGCAATATTATAAGGAATCATTCTGTACATTTTCATTGTTATGCGGATGATACTCAACTATATTTATCAATCAAGCCTGATGAAATTAATCATCTAAATAAAATTCAAGACTGTCTCAAGGACTTAAAAACGTGGATGACCTTAAACTTTTTGATGAAAGTTATTGTACTCGGCCCGAAGAATCTACGAAACAAATTGTCTAAAGATATACTAACTATGGATGGCATTAATTTGGCCTCCAGTGAGACTGTAAGGAATCTTGGTGTTATATTTGATCAGGATTTATCCTTTAACGCCCACATAAAATCAATCTCAAGGACCGCCTACTTCCATCTACGTAACATTGCAAAAATCAGGCATATCTTGCCTCAAAACGATGCAGAGAAACTAGTCCATGCATTTGTTACTTCAAGGCTGGATTATTGTAACTCTTTATTATCAGGGAGTACCAAGAAGTCAGTCAAGTCGCTTCAGCCGATTCAAAATGCTGCGGCTCGTGTACTAACCAGAATTAGGAAAAGGGACCACATTACTCCTGTTCTGGCTGCCTTACACTGGCTCCCTATAGAACAAATTATTCTTCTCGCCTACAAAGCCCTTAATGGGCAGGCGCCTTCTTACCTTAAATAACTCATTATACCCTACTGTCCAACTAGGGCATTGCGTTCCAAGAATGCAGGGTTGTTGGTTGTTCCTAGAGTCTCTAAAAGTACAATGGGAGCCAGAGCCTTTTCTTATCAAGCTCCACATTTGTGGAATCAGCTTCCAGTTTGTGTTCAGGCGGCAGACACCCTATCCGTTTTTAAGAGTGCGCTTAAGACCTTCCTTTTTGATAAAGCTTATAGTTAGGGCTGATTAGATTCATCCCCTAGTTTTGCTGTTTTAGGCTTAGTTTGTGGGGGGAAACCTTACTTCTTCCTTCTCTCTGTACCTGTGTACTCTCAGGTTCCGATTAACCCAGCTTCCCCAAATTTCTTTCTTTTTGGTGTCTATATACGCCGGGATCCGGAGTCATGGCTGATCCTGTTGCTGTGGTCCTGAGCCCTGGATTGCGAGCCCTGGATCTTGAGTCGTGGCTGTGCCTGTTGCTTTCTCCCGTCCTGGGAGAGGGATCCCTCCTCTGTTGCTCTCCCTGAGGTTTCTCCCATTTTTCCCTTTAAACTGTGGGTTTTCTCTGGAAGTTTTTCCTTGTACGATGTGAGGGTCTAAGGACAGAGGGTGTCGTATTGTCGTACTGATATTCTGTACAAACTGTGAAGTCCACTGAGACAAATGTAATATTTGTGATATTGGGCTATATAAATAAACACTGATTGATTGATTGATTGATTGATTGATTGATTGATTGATTGATACATTAAAACATTTTAGCACCAATCAAACACAGTTAGAAAGTACTTATATAATATATATAGAAATATAGAAATAACACATTTTAATTAATTGAATCAGCATAAACGTAGTCGTGGGGGGGGGGGGGTCTGCAGTTCGGTGGACTAAGGATTGCACCACTGCTTTTTGCAGATGATGTGGTTCTGATGGCTTCATCGGTCTGCGACCTTCAGCACTCACTGGATCGGTTCGCAACCGAGTGTGAAGCGGCTGGGATGAGGATCAGCACCTCCAAATCTGAGGCCATGGTTCTCAGCAGGAAACCGATGGACTGTCCACTCCAAGTAGGGAATGAGTCCTTACCCCAAGTGAAGGAGTTCAAGTATCTCGGGGTCTTGTTTTCGAGTGAGGGATCAATGGAGCGTGAGATGGGCCGGAGAATCGGAGCAGCGGGAGCGGTATTGCAGTCGCTTTACCGCACCGTTGTGACGAAAAGGGAGCTGAGCCGGAAGGCAAAGCTCTCTGTCTACCGGGCCATTTTCGTTCCTACCCTCACCTATGGTCATGAAGGATGGGTCATGACCGAAAGAACGAGATCGCGGATACAAGCGGCCGAGATGGGTTTCCTCCGCCGGGTGGCTGGTGTCTCCCTTAGAGATAAGGTGAGAAGTTCGGTCATCAGGGAGGGACTCGGAGTTGAGCCGCTCCTCCTTCGCGTCGAAAGAAGCCAGTTGAGGTGGTTCGGGCACCTAGTTAGGATGCCACCTGGGCGCCTCCCTAGGGAGGTGTTCCAGGCACGTCCAGCTGGGAAGAGACCAAGGGGTAGACCTAGGACCAGGTGGAGGGATTATATCTCTTCGCTGGCCTGGGAGCGCCTTGGGATCCCCCAGTCAGAGCTGGTTGATGTCGCCAGGGAAAAGAAAGTTTGGGGCTCTCTGCTGGAACTGCTACCCCCGCGACCCGACCACGGATAAGCGGGAGAAGATGGATGGATGGATGGAATCAGCATAAACACATAAAACACCACCAAGATTAAAACAAAATGTAAAAAATCATAAATAATCACAGTAAATCAATCCTAAAAAAGTGTGTATTTTTTGCATGAAGTTGCTAAATAGAGCATATGTTGATGCATGTCTGCTGGACTGCCATGTTGGTGAGTATATACACTGAACAAAAATATAAATGCAACACTTTTGTTTTTGCTCCCATTTTTCATGAGATGAACTCAAAAATCTAAAACATTTTCTATATATACAAAATAACCATTTCTCTCAAATATTGTTCACAAATCTAAAAAATCTGTGATAATGAGCACTTCTCCATTGCCGAGATGCTGATTAGACAGCATGATTATTGCACAGGTGTGCCTTAGGCTGGCCACAATAAAAGGCCACTCTGAAACGTGTCATGAACATATTTTCATTTGAATTCTGCATATGTCTTTATAGCAATTAGCATGGGGATGGGGGTCCAACTTTGGGCTGTCGAGGTGCTGCTGACAGCCCTGTGGCCCCCCTCAGCTGTGCTGCGTCTCACAGTAACCCTGTCGGCTTCAGGGTCCGGCCTCCATCTGCTAATGGGTCCTCCCTCCCTCTCAACCACCTGGATATCCGTCAGCGCCGGGGCCCCTGGAGGTGCCGAGCTGAGTCCACAAAAAATGAGTTCCCAGAGGAGGGGGTCTGCTCCAGAATGTGGTCCGGGACTCTGTCGTCATCTCCTCCTCTGGTTCCTTCACTCGTCACTTGTTACCCCAGCACTAACCGTAGTTTCATGGTAATGGTGATGATGACAGGAGGCTGCAGGCGTCCACACATGGGAACAGCTCAGGTGACGGGGGGGCGTCTGGCAGGATCAGGTCTGACACAGCTTCAATGAGAGGCTACAGTTAACACCCAGACATTATGGAATGTGAGACTACAAGAAAGTAAGACCACTAGATGTCACCATGCTGTCAACATCACGACTCTCCCTGGCAGATATTTGATAAAAAGGCCAATCAAAATATAATTGTGATCATACTACACAGAAAGTTGACTTTCATTAAATGTATGAAGTTGAACCTACTATTTATTATTTAAACGTACTATTATTGCTTTTGACCTAATGCAGTTATGTAAAATCTGTTGACAAAATACATTTAATAAAAGTCAATGTTTCAGTTTTTTCAGTGTACAGGGTCAAACATGTTGCTTTTGCCTAAATGTAGAATACCATGTATGGACAGACATGCAACAAGGGGGCAAAAGGTAAGATTTAAACACAGGCCCCTGTGATTAGGACCCAGGCTCACTGTAACTTTCCTAAATAACATTGTTATAAAAAAAGTGCCAAAGTTGTTTGCCACAGTGAACAATATTTAGTAAGGAACATTTCTCATATTGAAGTTTGAGGCGATACTGTGACTCCAAAATATGTTAATTTTCTAAAATGTCATCTACTAAAATGTATCACATCTTACGTCTATCCGCGGCCCATTTCCCTTCATGTGGCTACTCTGACCCCCGCCCTTTCTAAACTAGTGATGGATACATCGAAAAAAGAGCAACAAAGATTGATTGTGGTGCTGTTGCATTCATTAAAATATCAGAGCATCTATTTACGGACTTCAAAAACAAGGCGAAGTTGTGTAATTTCTCCCGGCAAAGACCATTAACAGACAGTGACATTTAAAGGGCAACACATTGACAACATTAATTCAGCTCAGGCAGACTCAATCGCCTCTGGTTGGTCAGTATGCAGATACGGTTGATAGCTGTAGTAAATGAAACTGATAGTCTTATTTCAATTAATACTGGACTACTTTCTATGTTTACTTTTTTTAAGCTATTGGACTATTGGCTACTTACTGTAGTTTATTCATACACAAAGTATGCCTAAACATGCCAGTGAATTGTTCTCTCCTAGCTATTTCAGTTTGCATAAACGTATAATCGCTATAAATACAAACACTGTCTTTTGGAAAGAAAAGATGATTATGAGCTCATATCCATTTGACAAAACTCATTCAAACCCATTGAAATAAAAAATAAAATAAAATAAATATTATTAACAAAGGCCAATACCAAGAACCTTATTACATTTGCAACAGAATCCATCACTTGTGACATTCATGGCTCCTATAAGATATATTAATAGTGCTATGCTAAGAAATAACATGCTGACATCATTTGAGCCTGTACAAAGGATGACTCAATGTTGAACATGCACACAGTAGAGAAAGATGATTGCCTACAGGGAGACTCAGATGAATGCAGCAACATAATGATGAGGAAGGTGTCGTTGAGCATGGGAGAAGATTGCAGCGCGGTGTCGTGTGTTGATAATGTGCCCCGTTAAAACAACACAGCTTTATCTGGATAATACTCCGCAGAATTACCTGTCCTCCCGGGGCCCAGAGGTGAAACGTTAAATCGTCTTTTTGATGTGGTCCTCTCTCTCTGGGGTCTCTTACACATCAGTTATTAGAATCGGTGTGGCCTGCAGCAACATTCTAATTACTCAGTGAGTGTTTAATGATCTCATACAGTGTAAGGCTACAGTCCCAGCTCTTCGAAAAGTAATTGTAAAAGAGGATCACGTGGTGCGTCTCTCTAAATGTTGCTTAACTGAGGTAGAAAAGTTGGTGAATTGAATCTGATAAAACCAAAAGCAACACAGCAAATACATGACGATTTAAACAAAGCATTTGACCTAAAAACTCAAGCTTCTTCTCCACTAGAGACCAAAAGGAGCGGCAGATTGGAATATTACTCTCATCGAGCCACACACATCTCATTTAACTTTACCAAAATTAATACTTGAGAAAAAAACACACATTTCTATCCAGTTTTGTACATTTTGTTGTTGTTTAAGCACCTTTTTAATTACCTCACCTTGTTGCTTACTCTTCTGAAATGGTACATTGTTTTTTTTCAGAATAAGAAATGAAAATTCTTTATCAGATATCAGAATCAGAAATACTTGAATAAACCTAGTGCTTTTCTTAATGAACAAGTTTCTAACAACAACATAATAAATGAATTTTCATTTCATTGGCATTTTCTTTTTCCAGTTTTCTAGTAATTCACTTAACATGTGCAAAATATCTAGAAGTACCCGTCTACAGTAACAACATTAACATGAAGGAAGTTGACATTTAGTTGACGGCCCAGTAACTTAAATGCATGCGATTGAATTGATCAGACTCATAGGTTACAGTATGTAACATGTCAAACCACCATCGTTCAGAGAAGATACTGTGAGTGCGGGTGCTAGTGGAGCCTCGCAGATGGGGGTGCTGCAGCCCCCTCAGCACCCCCACTTCCCGCGTCCATTCGCGATGTCTCGCCAACACACTCTCACTCCATAATCGTCCAAGAGCGACGTTTGGTCAGGGTCCCGTGGCGTGCAGTTGTGACGCTCCGAGGCTCCTTCAGCGTCATAAAGGGACGCAAATAGCTTTCAACTGATTGCAATGTATTCCCATCGGCGGCGGGATTTGACGCTCATGGAAGCACGGCATTCGTTTGTGTCGGCTGCCCTTAAAGGCAATGTGAGCGTCCATTCCCATTGGATAACGGAGAATTGTACACCCGGAAGTAAGTATTCCCCTTACTGTCGATTGATTTTACAGTGATATCTGCACTACTCATCGACTAAAACACACCAGATTATCCTTGTTCATTACACAACATTGATTGGTTTAAATTGTGTACAATGCTTTTGTATTTTTCCCCTTCGATTCGGATAAACAAATATTTTTTCGGAGTAAAGGATGGCAGAAGACACTACACTACCCAGAATCCCCAGCTATCATTTGGACTACACCATGTACCTTTATGGTGTAAATACAGCCTATCTACCAATTGGATCAAATATAAAAGTCAGCCGAATTAGTGTTGATACTGCAAGGAGACGTATTGTGTGAAAAGAAATGTAAGATGTTGTTTAATGGCTGATATATTTATGATCCACGTCACGTTTTCAGTTCCTCATGTTTGTCTAAAAGTCTTCTCACCAGGGCTCTATAAATACAGAACTACGGCAGATATGTAATATTTAATGCAGTGTAGGCTCCGTAATGGTGGTGGACTCATCAGAACAGAGTGGGCGAGCTGACCAATCAGAGCACACTGGGCCCACAGGGGGGGGGTGGGGGTCAGGAGCTCCAACAAGCCGTTTAGGACAGAGAGGGAATACACATACTATACAGAGATGCTGTCTGAGAAACCAATGTGAGTGTGGAACATTGAACAATGTAAATCTAGTAGACCTCAACAATGGAATTATGATCAGTACAAATAGCCTTGACATGGGACCTTTAATGTCACGGTGGATTTAATAGACCACTGTGCTCTTCCAACCTCGGTGTATGAGAATAAAGGTCTGCCAATTAATAGCAAAACAAAGAAAAGATGATAAAACAACCTGGTATTAAGGCTGTGTGCATGAGATGAAAGACACTAATGCTGCTTGTAAAAAGACAAATAGATGGACGAAAGCTGTTAAATTCAAACTTGTCCAACTTTTCTAAAGGAGACATGGAGATCAAACCATAACTCCCCTCGCGTCGCTCCTCTTCTTGTAACTGTAATAGAGAACGTTTTACAATGGCCTTTGAAGCTCGGACAGCAACTGTAATTGTCGCTCTGCCCAGGAAGTGAGCTGCAACCAGCACTTTAGTTGCTATCCATTGCCATGGTAACAGCATTGCACTCTTCTCCTCTGCTTCATTTGCAGACAGACTAAACACATTTCCTGCTGAATCCTAGTCTTGTATCACAGAAGGATACCTGGTATTGTTAATCTATGAAAATAAAAAGATACAAATCTGAGATGTAGAGAATGCAGAATGATGTAGAGATTCTCTGCTTAAGGCTGTGTTAAGATTTTTATTTAAGAAGTGAATCAAATGTTTAAGATAAAAGGCAATGCTTGTAATGAACAGTTTTATGGAGCATTAGATAGACCCTCCAGAAAAACGCGGGCTAAAATCCTTGATTATGCGATCAAACATGCGGGGTTTTATGTGATTTTATGCGGTGAAATTGCGGGGAGTTGCGAAATATGCGGAAAAAATTAATATTGGGCTGTCTTATTTATTTATTCTCTCTCACACACAACCTGCCACTAACGTTAAACCCCTTTACTATTCAATTAAACACATTCAATGTTTATTTATTTATATGGGCTATTTTAATCACACTCTCTCTCTCACACACACACACACACACACACACACACACACACACACACACACACACACACACACACACACACACACACACACACACACGCACACACACACACACACACACTTCTCCGCCTCATTCTGTTTTCATTTACTCGTTCGTTTCTTGTAGCCCTCGAAAGGGTTTTGGAGGTCGATGCCTCGGTGAACGTGAGTTGTTTGGCTTTCTTGTCCGCAGCAGCAGAAAGCATTTTCGAATGTTTGAATGAATCAAAGTGGGTCGTCATCGTCGATTTTCTCTTATGCTCCAACACAGAGTTGCACGGGTGCAGAATAGTTTCCCCCCACTTTTGTGCAAGACATCGGGGTACTGCTTTGCCCGGTCTTTAGCAGAAATGTTCGTCGGTAAATGAGATGGATTAGATGTTTTCATCGAGTGAGTTCCACACGTTCACTCTACGGTGTTGTTTACCTTATGTGATGCGCGAGCTGATGACGTTGCGTCATCATCATCACTTCACGCCAAGACGAGTTCACTTTTTTTCCCTCAAATTTTTGTGGAAAAATGCGGGGAATATGTGGCCTTTTGATAAATATGCGGCCTTTTAAAAATCTGCGCCATTTTTGCTGATTATGCGGTAAATTCTGCGATCGCAGAATCGCGTTTTTCTGGAGAGTCTAATTAGAGAACATTTAACTTCCTGTTTTGGGTTTAAAGCCTCCATAAATATGGTTTCGGAATAAGCCCCCCAAAAAGCCACTGTAATCTACATTTTAAGCATACTGTACATTTGATGACACATTTTGTGATGCTGGGATCAGTCCAGTTGTATGTTTACGATCAGTATCAGATCTGAAACGACCCACAGGACTTTTCGGTATCTTTGCTGGATGAAGGGTCTCTGTAGCAGTAGACCCTAGAGTTTTAACAAGCACAGCAGTCAATTGCTTGGTGTGCAAGTCAGCGTCTAAGCGCTTAGCCCAACTAGGGTTGTATACGTTTTCCTGGTTTAGTTGCAGAAACTGTATGTAAACATTAATAGAGTTAAAAAAATACCTGCAGAGCAGAACCAATCACAAGTCTTTAGGGCGGCCCTTCATATTGAGGTTGTGACCAAGCCCTCAGGAAGTGTGCTGCATGGGCATTAAAGCAAATGTTGTTATTTTCGCCCAAACAAATAATTTATTATTGTTTTACATTTGTAAGAAGATGTCTGTAAATCAGCAGATACATTACATACAGGTAAATCAACCTCAAGCGGTGTCTTCAGTTTCTTTATGTATCTACTGTATGGTCGTAGCATACAGAAGTTGTGTGCACTCGCAGGATTTATTCCTCCAGGGTCTCCGGCTTCCTCCCCCCATCTGCTATTCCACCATCAGTGTTGGGCAAGTTACTTCCAAAATGTAATTTATTACATATTACTTATTACTCTCTTTTGAAAGTAATAAGTTACATTACAATATTACTGTCTCTGAAATGTAATGAGTTACACTACTTTAGTTACTTTTGACTTACTTTCACCAAAATAACCGCAAAAGAATAGCTAGGTATTTTAAATGCTGAAATGTAGTTTAGTGCAGCTCATTATACATCCAGTGAAGGGCGATGTGGTATAGCATAACAACTGTGTAGGCCCTTAAGGGTACTAACAACTTGTATTACACGGCTTAGTTGAATACTCGATTCTGATTGTAAATTCTTAACATGTGACACGTTGTTAATCCAGTAGTACAGACAACTGTCAAGGACTATGATGAAGGTTGCTAAGGAGGATCAATAAAGAGAAAGGAAAAGAGGTTAAAAGACGGAGCGCTGGACGTCAGATAAATCACCAGAAGAAGGCAGACAGGAAGTAAACAATAACAGGACACGGAATGGGCTCTGTAGTGTGTTTAGTATATGGCCGTGTACAAACCAACTTCGGTTCCAGAACAAAGTGATTCGGGGTGCCTCTGAGATTAAAGGGGGCGCAGCAGTAGTACGTTTACATGACCAATAGTGTCCGGCAACAGCAATGGAAAATAGCATTGATGGTCCCCAATGAACAGATTATGGCATTTGTTATATTTTGAAACCAAGCAAGTGAGAACATTTCAAGTGAGTTAAAAGTGCAATCCTGAAATATCTCATATATTCCAAAGTGGACTGTGGCAAAGAAAAGCACAAAAGCTTCAAAGCTGTACTGATAAAACAAAGGAGAACATATTGTAAATCAAGGCAAATATGATTTGAACCAGCTCATGGTTTCAAATGGCAAACATTGAAAAGCAAAAATATTATTAAAACCATGTAGCCTACTAAATCATCACTTTGGTCCCATCATATACTCTGGGAAGAGAATATCTACTGTGCTGGAAAACTGGTATCACATCATCATGTGAGGTTGACTTTGTGACCTGGAGAACATTTCAGCTGCAACATTAGCTTGTTGATAAGCTTGGGATATGAGATATTTGTGTAGCCATTCGTGGTGAAGGCATCTGTGCTATTGTATGCATTATTTTTGACCCAACATTTCTACAGGCATGGCAGAATATGGCACTATTTTCACATGAATATTCTAGCCATTGTTTATTTGTATACCACGAGCTGCAAAATGACCACCTAACCTCACTGTACAGGCGGGTACTTGTTTAGATCTACCTGGGCAGGCTCTGTTTTGCCGTGGTATCCTGGCACCTGCGGGCCGCAGAGGGGCGGCGGTGTTTCGGGCGATGAAGACTGCTGCTCCGGGGGCGAGGGCGGCGAGTCAGGCGGGAGTAAGCTAGTGTCCACAACGGAGGGTCACGTGATGTCCCCATCTGACCTGTTGCTACGGTCTGCAGTAGATGCAGTGGTGCTGGCGTTTAGTGATGGTTGCTTTAACAATTTTCGTATAAATGATTATCCACAGATGTGTGTCACTGCTGTGGAAGCACTTTGGAAATGATGCACGCGCAGCGGAGCAGGTCACGCGCACCTGACACAATTTGTTGTTTGTATTTTTCGCTCCGTTCTCTTTTTTGATTAGAGGGTGCATAACATTGAACTGCCCGAAGATCCCGACCAGTAAACCAGGTTTACTAATCTACCCGCACAATTTGTCTCCGGTGTCGGAATGTCTCACTATGTTAGTACATTCTTAAAAAACAAAACACCATTTAATTTCGGGTTAAAATGTGTTGTAACTGCGTTACTGAGCATTGTAACCAGTAGCGTAGACAGAAATGTACTTTAGGGTGGGCCTGTACAAAAGAGGGTGGGCCAGATTTTTCTTCTGCGCATCAGACGCTAACAACAATCCCCGCTGGTAGGGGCGGCGGGTGCTGTAGGCTAGGGAAGGCTAAGCCTTCCCAAATATTTGTGTTACTGCATCCTGGTAAAATACAAATATAATGTATAATGTCTGTGTCTTTGACCTTAGCGCTGCTAGCCACCTGTGCCCTGTACTACGAAGTCAGTTCAACATACCCTGGATATGTTTGAGTAACAAACAAACTAACAACAACAAACTAACAAACGAGATCTCGCTAAGCGGTCCTACTGTCACAATTCACATGTTATGTCACGTTTGTAGTTTTGTCTGTGTTGGTGTTTTTCTTGTCTTTGGGTTTCCTGTCTTATTGTGTTAAGTGTTCACCCCCGTTTCCTGCCTGTCTGCTTTCTGTCTGTTTCCCTCCCTGATTACCCGATTGTGTTCACCTGTTGTCCTTGTGTTTCTCCTCCCCTGCCCGGCTGTTTCTCGTTGTCATGATTACCCCTTCTTGTATTTAGTCTTGTCTCTGTCTGTGTTCAGTGTTGGGTCATTGTTTGTTGGTGACGGAGTTCACCGGAGAGTGTTCTGTTCTGTATATATCATTTATCCTTGAAATAAAGGGTTTCTCAAAGGTTATCTGCATTTGGGTCCTGCTTCCTTCACTCATCCGTGACACCTACGACGCTGGTTATCAACTCGGTAAATCAAGTCAGGGTTTCTCTCACCAGCTGAGAGCGCGTTCACGTGAAAGGGGCGGGGTTAGCTACATTTGACCAATCACAAACAGGGACAAGTGTACTGACAGCGTAGCGTCATACTTCATTAATGAAAACTAATATTAGACAAATATGAGCTTTAAACATCCATGACTTAAACATATAATCCAGGATACAAGCCACAGAGTTGCACCTGCAAGGTGAATACAGAACAACTGGTTAAAAAATAACTAGGCCTACCGAGTGTTTGAAAGCGTATAGTTTTATGATGTCACTAAGACACGAGTGGATCTGACTTTAATTACATTTGACTCGAGTGTTTCGTCAACATAATGTGTTGCTTAAAATAATACTTCTGCATACAGTATGTGACACTGAAAGTGTTGCACGGCCAGATACGGCTCAGCTGACTCAGATAAGGAGATATATGATATTATATGATCGATGATCTGATTGATGATGTAATATGAATGATAAGTGCGACACGTCGGCGTCTTCTCTGCATACGGCAGTTTAAACTGTATTTCCTTTATCCTGTAATATGACTTGAGAGATTTAAACTCCGCACAGTGAGTTGATCTATGTGCTTGGAAAGACGCCCCTAAATAGAATGAATTATCATTATTATTTATTATTATTATCTGAAACGATGTACTAACTTTTAAAACGTTTTCCAGTCACTTGCCCCATGCATTCCAGCAGCAGGCCATTCACTTTAATTTTATCCTGTTATAAATGTCATAATTTCGACAATAAAGAAATTATACATAAACGTTATCTTGCACATTTTATCCAAACATCTCCGTTTCTAACTTTCAATATATTTAAAAATAGATCTCTCTCTCTCTCTCTCATCTGCGTGCGGGGCCTCACAGACACGCTGCATCTCTCTCTCTCTCACAGACACGCTGCAGCGCAGTGCAGTGTGCACACAGTTCTGCCGGTAATGAATAGGAGCAGGGCCAAAGTTATTAGCCAACCCCTGTAGTTAGGCTGTGTACTTGTAATGTACACTTCACTTTGTTCTTCAGTTTTTAAAGCACCAGTTGTATTGCAAGCAGCTCATATTGCACTCTTACTGTTGCATACAGACTAACATTGATTTTTAGCCATGCAAAAAGTAAGTGTGCAAATATAATAGGGGTGTAACGGTTCACAAACATTTCGGTTCGGTACGTACCTCGGTTTTTAGGTCACGGTTCGGTTCGGTACGTTTTCGGTACAGCAGAAAAAATTATCACAAAACATAACATATTTTTTTTTTTATTATTATTAAACTGTGAATAATGTATTCACTCAAATAAATACAAAATATAATAAAATAAACATTAAGATACAGCATTTCGATAAACTGAAATAATCTGTATTTGAACTTTACTGTACTAGTACTCACAAAACATAAACTATTAGTTTAGGGGTTTTAATTATTATTAAACTATGAATATTCACTCAAATAAATATAAAATATAATCAAATGAACATTAAGGTGCAGCTTTTCGATGAACTGAAATAATCTGTATTTGAACTGTACTGTACTAGTACCTAAGCAGCCAGTTTGACATTATGACTTGCTGGTCATTGTATTTTCATGTTTTTTTAAAGAAAAATGTACTTGTCCACATTGCTTGCCGAAAGGGCAGATCTGCTGGCACTAGCAATGTCTCCTGCTGTGGAGAACACCCTCTCTAGGGACAGAGGTAGCAGATACAGCCAGGTAGCGCTTTGCTAACATGGCAACATAAGGATATTTGCCGTTTGTAATAGCTTTGGCTCGGTCTGAACTCTCTGCGAGCGGTGGAGGCTTACATGCTAGCGGGAGTTGGGTTTGCACTTCAGTCTTTTGGTACCGGTGATATTCACGTTCGGGTGATGCCTTTTCAAGAGTGTGCAAGTTTGATGTATTGCCAGCCGCGTAACCAATGTTAGTTGAACAATGCCGACAAACAGCTTTGGTTCGGTCCACCTGTCTTTGTCCGTCATCCTTGTACGTAACTGCGAAACCAAAATGTTCCCAAACCGGAGACTTCAATGATGCTGGAGGATTTTCGAGCTCAACTTTATCTGCGTTCGCCATTTCGACAGTTCCTCAAATTACTGATTACATTTGAACGCATCCCTCTGACCAGCTCGTCCAATGAAATGACTTGCTCGCTCTATGACGCGTGGAACACAATGGGTGCAAATTACTCTGAATGCTGCGACGCAGCACCGGAGATTACTTCCAAGAAGTTGTTCACGTTTTTTACGTTTAACGTTATATGCGTTCGGTACACTTCGGTACACACGTGTACCGAACCGAAGGGCCCGTACCGAATAATTTCGGTACGGGTACGTGTACCGTTACACCCCTAAAATATAATGATACTGCCCCTTTAAACTATGTAACAGGAAACGTTAACTTTTGCTAAACAAATGTACAGCTAATGATACAAATAAATAAGTAACACTGATCAACTTACATCCAATCAGATACAGTATATAGACTCCCCTGTGTCTCTAAGATAGCTGAGAAATGGGTGTCAAAATTAATCAACATTTAAATAAAGGTTTCGCTGCACTCCACCCAATGCAGTTTGGTTTTCGTGCTCACCACTCAACTGAGACAGCTAACTGTGTCTTTGTGGAAAAGGTTAAATGTATGTTAGACACGAGCCCATATGTAGGTGCTGTCTTCCTTTATCTCAGGAAGGCTTTTGACACTGTTGACCACCAAGTGCTCCTTACAAAGCTGACTTATTTCAATTTTTCAGCAGATTCAATACATTGGTTAAAGTCTTACTTATCGAACATAAAACAGTGTGTTTTGGTCAACGGTGCCAAATCCCCCTACCTTGTCAACCCTGTTGGGGTTCCACAAGGTTCCATTCTTGGACCATTACTGTTTTCACTGTACATTAATGACTTGTCTAATGTATGTCCTGAGTTGAATGTGCAAATGCATGCCGATGATGCGGTCATCTTTGTACACGGGAAACATACTGAAATAATCTCATCCTGTCTCTTCAACACTGGCTGAACAACATTTGCTTACAGTTAAATGTAAAAACAACGGTATGCATGATGTTCAGTAAACGACCAGTCAAAATCGAAGGATCCAACGTGTTTTTAAATGGAGCAGAACTGGAACTAGTCTCCCAGTTCAAGTATCTTGGAGTCATATTGGAATCGAACTTGACTTTTAAGAAACATATTAAGAAAGTATCCAATACTATTAAATTCAACTTGCAACATTTTAAACAAATTAGACCCTTCTTAACCTGCTCAACCCGGAGGCCCCGGCCCGCGGGGGCTGCAGGTTTCTTCTTTCACAAAACTGTGTCTCAGGGTTTCTTAACATTTACAAACCTATTAATGTGTCATACTCACTTAATGGGAAGAAACTCAGCTATCAGACAATATTGACCATGTTTAGCTAAACGAAACAAAAGGGTAATAACAAAGGCTCTAAATTAGCCCTGAGCGAAAAAATGCTAATGCAATTAGCACAGAACTCACGTTAAAATACCCTTATTACTTATCGGATCTGCACAGACAAGATATCGATTAGCAAACTGAGATTCCACAGATTCAAGACATATAACTATCATCACTGAGCGATCCAAACTCGCGACAGGGGAAGCAAAAACAGACATCACAACACGTAGCTTCACGGAGGAAACACGGGAGAAATTCTTACCTATGCTGTTGTTCTGATCAAAAGTTGTGTTCAATGGCATTACAACGATAAAAACGCTGCTGCATGTTAATCCATAGGTTAATCCAATGTGTCTGTGTCACTTTGAAATGAGTACTGATAATCCATCATTCCATTTTTGTCAATAACGGAGTTTTCATATCAAGCTGCTATGAGAGCTACAACCCAGCTTCCGGTTCCGGGGCATTCTGGCTACACATCACTCATTGACCAATGGGTAATGTTTAGATGGATTTGAAGAACTTCCCCTTGATTCTATTTGCTCTAAAAAAAAAAGTGTTTTTTTTTTCTTTTCTAAAACTCTCTAAAAAGGTCAAATTTCACTTGATTTGAATCAATCTTGATACAGGGTAGATATTATATGTCATGGTTTGGATTCCTAAAGCTTTTAGTCTACTATCCCATCATTCAAGGGTGGTTTTCACTATAAGTAATGTTTTTTCTTTGGACGGACACTATCATTAAAAATGTTTTACTATGTTCAATCTGAATTTACTTTAAAATAAACAAATTCTATATTGATTCTGACTTTTCTACATCCAACTCACAGGTTTATCATTGCTTTGAGAAAAAAAGATGACTCATTTACCCCTTTTAGAAGTCAAGTTATAGTCATTTGTTCTGGAAATGTCATTTTGGAGACCTTCTTCTTTCGTGTAACGTCAGAGGTCCAACTCGGTGTCATGTAGCCATGCCCGCATCTCTGGTCCTACGTCGAAGAGGCTGGCTTCCGAGGGTGGTCTATATAAAGGGCAGGTGGTTATTATATGTTCGGCAGTCTGTTCAGGGTCACCGCACTCGCATGCAGCACTGTCTGCCAGGCCCCACTTCTTCATTGATGTTTTGAACCGACTGACCCCAGTTCGTAGACGGTTTAGTGTGGTCCATTGCCGGCGTGGTATACTTTAAATAAACGATTAAATAAAAATAGTTTGTTTTCTTAGAAAAACTACTTTTTGTTCAAAGCAAATCTTGACATTATATTTTTACTCTGACTACTTCAGTTCACATTTACCAGTTTCACAACATTTCTCTCACTTGGGAGGACTGGGCAAATAAAAGGCTTCTGGTAGCAAAGCAGACTTGCATTGTGTGGAGTTTGACTTCTGTGAGCTCCAAAGACAGAGCTTCAACCAATAGAAAAAATGTGTGACATTGACCCACAGCTCACATGAATATCCCTCGGCAGGCAAATATCAAATATCAAATATGTATCAAGATTTACTGTCACTGTTTCGCCTATTTCTAGCATCAGATGTTTTGAGAAACATAACATTATGTTAGAATACTGTTCTTCTGTGACATGCTTTGATGTTAAAAAAAAAGAAGCTCTTTATTGTTTTTATACTGCCTGTGCTGCAGGACCTCTTTTCACCCTCTGTCTGATACCAGAGCCCAGTCTGCTCTGATTAGTTAGCTGGCTGGCCCTGTTGTGATTGGTCAACCGCTTAGAGATGTCCCGCTCCTTAGCCTATCACATACAATGTGACAGCTTTTTCCACAGTTGTTGAACAGCAGCCTCGTTTTATATCCGATAAATCACCTACAGTAGTGGCCAGCCTCTTGTTTTTGGTCAACCACTTATGGCGCGTTTCCACTGCAGGCCTCGCTCGGTTTGGTTAGGCCTTATTAGGCCCGGCTCACTTTAATGCTGCGCTTCCATTACAGTTTAGGAACTGGGGCAGTTACTATAGTAACGCAGTGTAGGCGGAGCCGTGACGTCATCTTCAATGAGAGCCCCAGAAAAACAACACAGCCGTTAGCACTCAGAGCTCACAGCTCCTCATATCTGTTCAGAAACTAGACAGAAGTTAAACAAGTACAAACCACAGACTGCCTGTGTCATGGCGAATACAGTCGCTGGTTTATTTCTGTCTGTAGGCCGTTGTTGTGAGTGTGGACGGTCGGAGCATATATAACGTTAGCTTAGCCAAGCTACATTTAGAAAACACGCATTTTAAAAGGGTTTTTCGCCTGCCGTCTGTCAAAGCATTAATTCATGGTTTTTACTAACCGGTATCAGTATGTTGTTACTTCGGCATCATTTTGAAACATGTATTACAATTAAATCATGGTCAAATATGTTCATCTTGTTGTAGTTCTAGCCCCCTTGCCAGCGATTCTCTCTCTAGTTTAGCATACTCAGCCCAACTCAGCCTGGTTGTTCCTGGTCCGAGAACCACGATTTAGTCGGGCCAGAAAAAAGGTGAAAAAGTAGCCCCGGGCCAGGAAGTTTTACAAAATGACGTCAATAACTGAAGTGTGCAAATAGTCATAGTGTGTCCATGAAAGAACTAGAGACTTCAGCGCCTAATAGCTTTTGCATTTAATATTGAATTGCTTAAGAAGTACATGTGGTCGTTCACTAAAAAGCATCTCGCATCGTAACAAAGTAAAGTCTTAATGAGTGTGTGCCCTTGGAAAAAACATTTCCAAAACTGCTTGAGATGAGCGGTGTTCGGTGTTCTCAGTATGAAGGGAAAAAGATCTCCGAACATTTCTCCTGTATGTACAAATTAATGTCTTTGAAGGAAAAGGGCACCTTCAGTATTTTTTCTTATGTGTCCAATTTTTTCTCGATTAAGCATGATGTGAGTGTGATTTAGAGATGAGTAATGTAATTACTGATAAAACTAGTCAAGAAGTACAAGGCCCCATGTCTAATTTTAAATGCCTCAGCTTTTCCTTTGAACCTCTGGAAGAAGGATCTTTATGATAAATTAAACACATGCATTTCTCTCATTCTATTAAGGTGGGCACAGGCAGAAAATCACTGTTTAGCTTTCTCTCTCCATTCTGTTACCTCTCAAGTCGATGATTAAAATCTGGAATGTCTCATATTTAATTAACTTACCATTTCTCTTTTTCTTCTTATGCTTCCAGGCAAGGATAATAAAAAAAACTGACATTATTCTGAAGTACAAATGGATGCAAAGCATCAGTAGAAATCAAGTCTAACAGGCTTTGACAATCATGACATTTCTCTGCCACAGATGAAGTAAGTGGAGACTAGTGCGGGCTCCAGAGGCTCGAAGACTTTGAGACAGATGTTTCCGTTCACAGTATTTGTGTTCTAAATATGAACTAAGCAGAATGACCCACACCTTAACTAATGTATTTTTCTAAGGAAGGAAAGCAGTGATGTAGTTGTCTTGAAAAAGAAGGGGAATTTAAGTCAGAGTAATATAAAGGGGACTTTCCTGCATTTACATTTTAATGTATGCACCTGCAACAGTGGCATAAATGTAAGGCAATTCAAATCTGGGTGTTGAGGCACTTTGTCTCAAAGGGTTTCCGCTGGATCCAGTGGTTTTGTGTGTAACTCCTTGACTGCCAAATGGAAACATGCAAATGTAAGAGTACAGCTCGGAGCTAAACAGGCGTCCTGCTCCGAGCTGGTGTCTAACCTAGTCTCACTCAAGGAGAAGGCTTGCCTTCGGAAATCTTAGGAGAGGTGACTTGTTGCCCAAAGACACTCAGAGACGTGAGTGACAGTTTGAGAGAGCTGGTGTTGTCAGATTTGGTTTGGTGGAGTTCGGAAAACTAAGCTTATCTAAAAAAAAAAAAAAAGAACATGGAGCTCGTTGGACAATGTGTGGACAATGACCAGGGGTGTAATGCTGCAAAAATAATTTCACATAAGGCATCGTACACATGCAACGTTTTGCGTACTTAAATCCACCGTTTTCAATGTAGCACTAATTACAGCTGACGAAAGTCACCCAGTTTAACTTTTGAAATGCAGCTGAACCTCTTGTCCAATGAAGAAAATCAACCAATCACAGACAGAATAGGCTTTTATCTCCCCTTTTCGCTGTAAACATCAGTCTGTGTTAAAATATGAGAAGTGGATTACTCTAGTGCAGGTCAAACGTTATATTAACACAAAGTTGGCGGACAGCCGGGGGCAAAGCAGAAGCCGAGAAGGTGGACTCGGGCGAAAGGCCCGGGGGCAAAGCAGAAGCCGAGAAGGTGGACTCAGGCAGACGGGCCCGGGGGCAAAGCAGAGGCCGAGGAGGTGGTCTCAGGTGGACGGCTCGGGGGCAAAGCAGAGGCTGAGGAGGGGGAGGGGGACTCGGGTGGACGGCCCGTGGGAACAGCAAAAGAGCAGGGAAGTCCGCGGCGGGGAAACTCAGGGGGCCGAAGACAGGGGTGAAGGCCTCATCGGGGTAACTTAGGGGGGCGGGCTCGAGGGCGAAGGCAGTGGCTGGCAAACTCAGGGGGCCGGGCTTGAGGTTGACGGCAGCGGCTGGGAAACTCAGGGGGCCGGGCTCAAGGGCTAAGGCCGCGACGGGACAGCTCTGGAGGATGGGCAGGAAGGCAGCGCCGGGACAGCTCCGGAGGACGGGCAGGACAGCTCCAGAAGACGGGCAGGGAGATGGCGTAGGCCGCGATGGGACCCCTCCGGGGTCAGCTGGATCACCGGAGCAGGAGCACAGGGATCGGAGCACTGGGAGCTGGAAATGGCGGAACCCCCGGTGGTACAGGAACCGGTGTCGGCCGGACAGGAAACGGAGCCGTCGGGACAGGTGCAGACGGAACCCTCAACGGGACAGGCACAGACGGGACCCTGGACAGAACACGGGCTGGTGTCAGTGGGACCCGGACGGAGCAAGGGCTGGTGTCGATTGATCCCCAGACGTCAGCGGGACCCCCAACAGAACTGGACAAGGTGTAGGTGGGACAGGTGTGTGTGGGACCCCCAACAGGTCAGGACACGGAGTTGGCAGGACTCCCGGCGGAACAGAACATGGGGCTGGCAGGACCCCCGGCAGAACAGTAGTCGGAGGGACCCCCAACGTGAAAGGACATGGATTTGGCAGGACCCTCAGCGGAACCCCCAACGAAACAGGACATGGAGTAGGCAGAACCCCCAGCGGAATCCCCAACGAAACAGGACACTGTTGGCAGGATCACCGGCGGGACAGGTGTCGGTGGGACCCCCGGCGGAACAGGTGACGGTGTTGGCAGGACCCCCAGTGGAACAGGTGTCGGCGGGACCTCCAACAGGACAGGACACAGAGTTGGCAGGACCCCCGGCGGGACAGGTGTCGGCGGGACCCCCAACAGGACAGGACATGGTGTCGGCAGGACCCCCGGCGGAACAGGTGACGGCGGGACCTCCAACAGGACAGGACACAGAGTTGGCAGGACCCCCAGCGGAACAGGTGATGGCGGGACCCCCAACGGAACAGGACATGGTGTTGGCAGGACCCTGGGCGGAACAGGTGACGGCAGAACCTCCAACAGGACACAGGGAGCTGGAGTGGGCCGGAACACCGACAGGACACGAGGGGCTGGAGTGGGCCGGACCACTGACAGGACACGGAGAGCTGGAGTGGGCCGGAGAGCCGAAACTGGAGCCGGTATGTGAGCCAGAACCATAGCTGCTGATGCCGGTACTGTAATCGGAACTGGAGCGGGAATTGAAGCCGGAACCATGGCTGCAGGGGCCGGAATTGGAACAGGAAAAACGGCTGCTGGGGCCGGTACTGGAGCAGGTACCATGGCTGCTGGGGTTGGTACTGGAGCCGGAACCATGGCTGCTGGGGCCGGTACTGGAGTCGGAACTGGAGCCGGAACTGGAGCCGGAACTGGAGCCGGAACCATGGCTGCTGGGGCTGGTACTCGGGCCGTAACCATGGCTGCTGGGGCCGGAACTGGAATCCTGGCCTTGCGTTTCCTTCCATGCTGGCTTGAAGCCTTGCAGAGGCTCAGAGGTCCTCCAAAGGCCAGACGAGAACCAGCGAAAGGGTCCTCGAAAGGAGCCTTGTTGGGAACTGTGGCAGGCATGGGGCTAGCAGGCCTGGGGCTAGCAGGCCGGGAAACAGGTTTGACCTCAAAGCTACCGAAAAAGTCCTCCACCCACTCGGGTAGTAAGTCCCTTAAACAGGGCCTCGAGGTTACTTCTTGGCGTGCCGTAGAGATCATAGACTGCCTTTCCTCTCTACCTCTCTACTGGAGGCATATCAACAGTCATTTTTAAAGCTAATTAAATTGTACGTAACCTCGTACAGTCTGTCTGCTGGGTCCATTCTTGGTGAGATCCTTCTTTCAGGGTTGAGCGAAGCAGGCAGGACCCAAATGCAGGTTTAACAGAAAGTACCTTTATTTCAAGGCTACAAGTAACAGACAGAGCAGAACTCTCTCCCCCGTGAACACCAACAAGGATCTCACAAAGACTAACAGGAAAAAGCAAACCTAAATGCACATAGGACGAATCAAAGAAACAAGAGACAGGCGAGGAGGGAGGAGAAGGTGTTCACAAGGTGAACACAATCGGGTAATCAGGCAGGAGGGAACACAGAGACAGGAAGCCACAGACAAGGGGACAGGGGGTTGAACACTTTTCAAACTAAAACAGGAAACCAAAAAGACAGATATACACAGGACAAAAATAAAACACAGTGAAAACGTCATGTTAGCTTTTAAAAGAGACTGCAATACAGCCAGTTATTCCTCATGGTGAACACACAAACAAATACTGAAACATCGATCATTGTGACTTCCTGTGTATGAACTGTGAAAAGACATTTGGACAGGGTCTCAAGGCAGGGTCAAGGGAACACATTTTGTTCCCACATATTATTGATCCCATGCAAGATTCAGTCACATTTTCATCAAATAAGATGATCGGTCACTTTTAACAAAATGACCAACTAAATGCATTTGCGTTAAAGCCTTTTAATTAATATTAAGGGGACATTTATATCACAATCAGAATTGGTTTTAACTTTAAGTAGGTTTACACAGGAATTTGCTTTGGTGTACAGTATGTGGTGCATTCAAAGACACAGAAAGAGGAATACATAGCAAAATGAAATGAAATAAAAATAGTACTGTTATAACAGATATGTACAAACATATTTGAAGACTATTGTGACGATATGTACAAAAATACAATTATGTGAGAAACTGAGTACAGTAAAATATAATAAAATATGACAAATACTATATACTATATTCAAAGTGGAGAGCACATTCAGCCTTTTCTTCAGTGTTTCTTAACCATATCCATGTAGATAGTTCAGTAACACTTGAGTATTCTGCTTGAGTCATAATATTTTGTATATTTTATGCATGTTTGCGCAACATTTACCTCTTTCCGCCTATCTCCAGTAGAGAAACTGAGACGCTGGAGCCACAGCATGCAGGAGGTGATGTGTGTGTGTGCTGGTGAACTGGTGTGTGACCCCAGCTGGACCCTGTGTGCGGAGAGCCGCTGGAAGCTAACTAGCTCCATCAAGCTCTCGTACCGTCCCTCAACCACAGCTGCCAAGACTTTTTGATCGTGGATCCCAGAGTCCCGGAGACCACAGCACCATGTGAGGGGCTGAACTACAGGAGACCCTCGCCTCCACCTGCACCTGTGGCCTTCAGAGGTTCCTGGGAGAGGCCGTTACGTGATCACGGCTGACAGAGCAGAACCCAGCTCTGCCTCTGGGCTGAGACTCAGGAAGTGAGGATGAGTGCGCTTCAGAGTCCGGTGTGAGAGGCAGGAGTCCTGCAGTCATGCTGTCCGCAGCAGAACCACATCAACGTGATGGGGTCTGCAGCCTGATCCCATCATCGTGGTTTCTGACACTTACACTTAGACAACATTTTGACATATTGTAATATTTGACGGATGTTGCTGCATTTCAAAAGTTGAGGAGAATTCAGCCTGGTATAATTATTGGTGTATTAATAACCAAATAATTAATCCTTTTAATTCTAAACATAATTTAGTAGTATTATTTGAATTAATTTTAAAGAGACCCTAATCGGCTTTTTTGGGTTTCCCCTTTTCCTGTAGTGTTATAGGTTTTGGTGCATGTAAATGTTCTGCGAAGGCTAACATCCCTGTGTTCCATCCAGAGGGAGTTTCGATCCCACACACACTCACTAATGAACCTGAAAATGAGAAAAATGTCCTCTTAAAGTGTGACTGTCCGTATGTGTGTTATAAGGAATGCAAACAGGCGTGAACGACTTGGGAACATCTTAAAAGGCCTTACCGTGACATGCCGAATGGCGTTCAAATTGGCGCTCTAAGATAGAATATAACATGAACTCTGCTCATCTGTGACTCATGAATATTCCAGTCAATAAAGAACAGTGGGGTGGTATATCTGGGTGCACACATATTGTCTGTACATTATAAAATGACTGGCATACAAGATGTTGAGTTGACTTGTACCCAGATTCCAAATGAGTCTTTTCAGAGAACCCATTTGCACTGATTTGCAATGATGCTTTCAATTACAATAATAAGTGCAGCAGCTCCAGTCGCCAGCATAAAGACTTACAGTTCACAGACTTGAAGAGGGCTGTCAGAATGGATTCATTGTCTGCTTTATGGTGAATCAGTGCGGCTGGTGGCAGTGAAACAGCTCTGAAGTGAGGAGTGTGCTGGGTTGTTATCCATAAGTGCATCTCTCCTATTTTCTGCACGACTTGGCACTCTTGGGATCACATGGGCACTGCAGAGAGGAGTCCACACACATAAAGGTCAACCTTTAAAGCACCCCCCTACAAAAGATGGCTCTCTTATTCCCATCCTCAAGCATTTTTCAGGGTATGGTTGAGGACTATGAATGGAGCAAGTGTCATGTATGTGACCCTTTTATTTTGTAAGATAGCAAGGGGTGCATAACGTGGCAAAAACATGCTGACAAAGACTATGTAACATTTGTAAACATATCTTTTGTTTATTATATGACAAATATGCAAGACAATAAATGGCAAATATATGTAGAAAATAAACGTATTTAAGATATGTTCATAACTAACGTAACGTGGGAGAAAATACGTTTCTAGCTAAACGTAATTGAGAATGCAGTTTAGTTCTGTGGGACCATAAAATAAGTGACGAATGAATGAAACATCCAGGATTCGACACCACTAACATCAAAATACGGAGCGAAAAATGTAACCACAAGAATCAAGACTATATGAGCTACCACTAAGCGACTCACAGTCTGTAAATTACCATTAAAAAAACCTGGACGTTTAGTTTTCGTTTAAGCATCGTTTTAAGGTCTTAACGTTTCATTTACAAATGCGCGTTCCCGTGACAAGGGGTGCATTTCATGATGGGGGTGCATCATTTGACACAACACCGGCACCCCGTCCTGTCCACAGGGAATCCGAAATGTTCCCACACAGCTGATTTGAAAGAAGCAGTTGGGTCTTCTAGCTCCTGTGTGTTGTCTGAACCCGCAATACTAACTTTTCTTCTTCTTGTATTTTGTTCGTTTTGTTGTGTTTTCTTCTTCTTCTTCTTCATTTGTTGTTTAAGGGCGGCTGGCAAACAGCTTTTAGACGCAATAGGCTAGTTGCACAAGATGGCGTCTATCAACTATTTAAACTAGTGCTGTCAAAATTATCGCGTTAACGGCGGTAATTCATTTTTTGAATTAATTGCGTTAAAATATTTAACGCATTTAACGCATGTGCAGAATGGCCCGCCCCATACGTGCCACCAGTGGCAGCGCCAGGGTATGTCTGGGGTAGGCTACACCCATACCAAGAAATGGCTTAGCCCCACCATGAAAAATGATGTTAAAGTAAGCAAAATAAAGTCTGCCAACTCGCGCGGAGTAAATTGCACAGACAGCAGTTAGTAAGATTGATTTCAGTAGCCACGGTTTTGAAAACTTTTGTCACGTAGTGATCGTCTTCTCAATAGAACATCTTTGATAATGTCTTCTGGCCAATCAGAATCAAGATAACCCGTGGTGTTGTTGCAGGAAGTCCCGACGGAGAATACTTTTGCTGTAGTACAGGGGTGCACATGACTGGTACGCAGGTTATGGCGTAATCTGAAATGCGTACCGTCACTTGTGTCACAAAGCGCATTTGCGTACCGACGTACTTGTGAAGCTTTTCCAGAAGGCGGTAGATCACCGGACGACAGAGTCGGTCTCCGTGTGCACAGACAGGGCTGCTGTTAACGTCGGTCTGTACAACGGAATTGTGCCAAAACTACGCCAACTGGCTGCGGAGGGAGACTCCCCCCCTCACTGGAGAACTGCGCTAAAACAGCTGATCACAACGTTCACACTCTGTGGTCACGAAGTACTCCACTAGCCGCCGCCGCCCCCCCCCTGTCGACTTTCCTGAAGTACTCCCACGTTGATAGAAATCAACACGTAATGAATTAAGACCCCACGGTTTGATGATTGATAGGTGTGTGGGTTGTCTTTCATTTTGACACGCAGACATTTTTTATAATATGTTAAATGGATATATCCGCCTTCTTTCATTTATCTTTCCATTCCCACAACAATATACATAAGTACATGGCATATTTTGGACATAGTTTCGAATTGTGATTAATCATGATTAATTAATTTTTAAGCTGTGATTAATCTGATTAAAAATGTTAATGGTTTGACAGCCCTAATTTAAACCAATCAATGTTGTGTAATGAACAAGGATAATCTGGTGTGTTTTAGTCGATGAGTAGTGCAGATATCACTGTAAAATCAATCGACAGTAAGAGGAATACTTACTTCCAGGTGTACAATTCTCCGTTATCCAATGAGAATGGACGCTCACATTGCCTTTAAGGGCAGCCGACACAAACGAATGCCGTGCTTCCATGAGCGTCAAATCCCGACGCCGATGGGAATACATTGCAATCAGTTGAAAGCTATTTGCGTCCCTTTATGACGCTGAAGGCGCCTAGGAGCGTCACAACTGCACGCCACGGGACCCTGACCAAACGTCGCTCCAGGACGATTATGGAGTGAGAGTGTGTTGGCTTGGCATTTAGCTGTCTAACAGAAGTTAATTCCATTTCTCACTTATTCTGGCAATGTACTTGACCCCAAATAAAAGAACCCAATAAAGAGTTGTTAAATAATAGTGAAGTCACGTTGTAATAGCAATAACTCATCTCTCTCGAGTTTTCTTTCTGAGCTTTGCCAAAAGCCACTGTGTCAAGGGTCCTTCTTGGGTTGCCGTCTAGAGCAACACACTCTCACTCCCTAAGCGTCCAATAGCGACGTTTGGTCCAACACACTCTCACTCCCTAAGCGTCCAATAGCGACGTTTGGTCAGTGTCCGTGGCGTCCAATTGTGACGCTCCTAGGCTCCTTCAGCGTCATAAAGGGACGCAAATAGCTTTCAACTGATTGCAATGTATTCCCATCTGCGTCGGGATTTGACGCTCATGGAAGCACGGCATTCGTTTATGTCGGCTGCCCTTAAAGGTAATGTGAGCGTCCATTCCCAGGAGTAAAGGATGGCAGAAGACACTACACTACCCAGAATCCCCAGCTATGGTTTGGACTACACCATGTGCTCTTGACAAACCCCGTGATAGTCCTCAAGCTCTGTGATTGGAGAGTGTGCTCCGAGGGTTAAGCCAGCCTCGAACAGCACTTGAAATGGGATGGAACCACGGCAGACTGTCCAAAACTGGATTTGAACGGGTCCACCGCGTCCCCCCTCCCCCACCCCGTCCCCAGAACTACACATGCTGGCTATTCTGTTTCGCAACATGTTCTCTATGGCACGTCTCTACTGGGAGTTGTAGTTTTAAAAGACGTTTTCGTATTTCCCATAATAAGAAGTTGCCAGTATTAAACTGTGTACATCCCTGGAGGTTTAGGGGACAGGAAACACTCACATTTAAAACATATAATTAATAAATGGGTGAAAATTGCTTGTGCCCAATATGGGCAGTATTAATATATATACCCACATGCCAGCTAAGGTCAGAAGAGCTTTATTTAACAGCTGGTCTTATGTGTGTGACCCCTGTGATAACATTACATTACATTAATTGATAAGCCTGAAACATGCACTTGTCAAGGTTCAGAGGCACATTTTGCAAATATGGCAGTAGCCATCGATCAGCTTAAGATAAGATATACTTTATTGATCCCAAGTTGGAACATTTGCGTTACATCAGCATGTGTAACAGTTAAATATGCAGTTGTGTTTATTTGAAAATCATTTAGTATAATCACATAAATTCTGTGTTTTATATTCAACAATTCTGTGTTCTTTATTTATTGATTGTTCAATACCTGACAAGGCCGGAGATGAAATATCTACATACATCTTATAAGAGTAATACATTATGTATAATATCAGTTAAAATAAGTGCTTCAACATAATTAACATTGCTGGAGGTATGCACACATATTGATAGATGTCTTGTAATGCACTATTGAGGAACCTGCAACCCAAGTTTTTCATTCAGTGCAGAACTACACCACAGTTGTGTAGGCCTATATGATATGTCAATAAACCTTAGAAAATCTTGAAATCTTGAACGGGATGTGCAAAATAGTCATTACATACAGTCTTTAATTAACAATTAGTAGAGAATAACGAGTAATGAATATACTTTATAGGGATCGTATTAATATCTAATAATAAAAATATTGAAATTCAATAACATGCTTTAACCACCAGGTGTCCCTTGATATCAGCTGTGCACCTTTATGGTGTAAATACAGCCTATCTACCAATTGGATCAAATATAAAAGTGAGCCGAATTAGTGTTGATACTGCAAGGAGACGTATTGTGTGAAAAGAAATGTAAGATGTTGTTTAATGGCTGATATATTTATGATCCACGTCACGTTTTCAGTTCCTCATGTTTGTCTTCTCATCAGGGCTCTATAAATACAGAACTACGGCAAATATGTAATATGTAATGCAGCCGAACCGTGTATTACAATGCCGTTATGTGATGACTTTCAAAGAGAAAAGCAAGCACACTCGGAATAAGGTATTATTATTATTTTGGTCTGTTTCCGGTATTTGTTAATGACGATGTGAGACTGGAATTGCACAGGGGGGAAATAACGTAGGCTATCTTTAGATGCGGATTTTGTTAAACTAATATGTTTAGGCTGTGGACCAACACTATACATTGACGGGGAAGGGGGTAGCAATAAAGATAACACCATTAAACAGTTACACAACATAACAGAAATAATATCGATAGCAGCGTCCCTAGCAACCACCTTGGTAACAATGAAAACGTCGCGATTTCCTGAAGTAATCTTCGTAATAACTAGCAAACTAAAGATCATGTACATCCACTGCACACATAATCTGAAATAACAACTCATATTTCTCGCATCAAATGACATCAAAACGCATTTTAATGGCCAAACTAACTTTAAAATAGGCATTTTACACCCAGAATAAAACGAATTTCGGCCATGTTTTCTTTTTCTGCAGGGAGAAATTTGAAGATCACGTGACATAGACGCCAGCCATCGGAATGAATGGTGAAAAAAACGGGGTTTGTCAAACAGAGCACATGGTGTAGGCCAAACGATAGCTGGGGATTCTGGGTAGTGTAGTGTCTTCTGCCATCCTTTACTCAGAAAACATATTTGTTTCTCCGAATCGAAGGGGAAAAATACAAAAGCATTGCACACAATTTAAACCAATCAATGTTGTGTAATTAACAAGGATAATCTGGTGTTTTTTAGTCGATGAGTAGTGCAGATATCACTGTAAAATCAATCGACAGTAAGAGGAGTACTTACTTCCGGGTGTAAAATTCTCCGTTATCCAATGGGAATGGATGCTCACATTGCCTTTAAGGGCAGCCGGTATAAACGAATGCCGTGCTTCCATGAGCGTCAAATCCCGACGCAGATGGGAATACATTGCAATCAGTTGAAAGCTATTTGCGTCCCTTTATGACGCTGAAGGAGACTAGGAGCGTCAAAATTGGACGCCACGGACACTGACCAAACGTCGCTATTGGACGCTTAGGGAGTGAGAGTGTGTTGTTTGGTTGCTCTTATAAGATGTATGTAGATATTTCATCTCCGGCCTTGTCAGGTATTGAACAATCAATAAATAAAGAACACAGAATTGTTGAATATAAAACACAGAATTTATGTGATTATACTAAATGATTTTCAAATAAACACAACTGCATATTTAACTGTTACACATGCTGATGTAACGCAAATGTTCCAACTTGGGATCAATAAAGTATATCTTATCTTAAGATGATCGATGGCTACTGCCATATTTGCAAAATGTGCCTCTGAACCTTGACAAGTGCATGTTTCAGGCTTATCAATTAATGTAATGTAATGTTATCACAGGGGTCACACACATAAGACCAGCTGTTAAATAAAGCTCTTCTGACCTTAGCTGGCATGTGGGTATATATATTAATACTGCCCATATTGGGCACAAGCAATTTTCACCCATTTATTAATTATATGTTTTAAATGTGAGTGTTTCCTGTCCCCTAAACCTCCAGGGATGTACACAGTTTAATACTGGCAACTTCTTATTATGGGAAATACGAAAACGTATTTTAAAACTACAACTCCCAGTAGAGACGTGCCATAGAGAACATGTTGCGAAACAGAATAGCCAGCATGTGTAGTTCTGGGGACGGGGTGGGGGAGGGGGGGACGCGGTGGACCCGTTCAAATCCAGTTTTGGACAGTCTGCCGTGGTTCCATCCCATTTCAAGTGCTGTTCGAGAATCGGCTTAACCCTCGGAGCACACTCTCCAATCACAGAGCTTGAGGACTATCACGGGGTTTGTCAAGAGCACATGGTGTAGTCCAAACGATAGCTGGGGATTCTGGGTAGTGTAGTGTCTTCTGCCATCCTTTACTCCTGGGAATGGACGCTCACATTACCTTTAAGGGCAGCCGACATAAACGAATGCCGTGCTTCCATGAGCGTCAAATCCCGACGCAGATGGGAATACATTGCAATCAGTTGAAAGCTATTTGCGTCCCTTTATGACGCTGAAGGAGCCTAGGAGCGTCACAATTGGACGCCACGGACACTGACCAAACGTCGCTATTGGACGCTTAGGGAGTGAGAGTGTGTTGTCTAGAGTTGTCCAAATATGGCGGACCATCTCGCACATGCGCACTGCAGATCGGGCAGAGCTGCAGATCGGGCAGTGACAAGCACAACCACAGCGGAATATTACTGCCAAAAGTCACATGACTTTTGGCAGTAATATTCCGCCGTGAGAAGAAAAAGTTTTATCCTGTAAAAAAAAGTGTTGTACTTGTAAAGAAAAGTGTTGTAGTTGTAAAAAAATGGTGTACTTGTAAAAAAAGTGTTGTAGTTGTAAAGAAAAGTTGTGTACTTGTAAAACCTATGCTGAATTTGTCTCTGAAACATGATTTATTAGAAAAATGTTATGTGTTTGTTTGATGGATACGTTTGTTCTTTGCAAAACTAAATGCATTAGTTTGTAGATGGTGTTTTGTATTTGCAAACCACATTGTGTTTGTTAGTGAATCATGAGGCATTTGTAAAACCTGTTTAGTTTGTTTATGGAGTTATGGCAGGAAATTTTCCCACTCGTAATAGAAAAGGTGTATTCGTCGTGTGACTGCATGCACCGAAACGTGACGTCCGAACCGTGACGTCCGAACCGTGACGGTATGGGACGAATACGGATACCGTTACAGCCCTACTCTGCACTTTACGTGTGTGTGGCGTTTGAGTGCATGCGGTTGTTAAGACTCTCCTGAAGGTTGGCCCAGACTTTACTGTCATTTCTCATCCTAATGGTTCCTGCCACATCCTCCTGCCAACACACGGCTGGAGAACAACCAAGTGCCAGGAGGAGAAAAGGAAACTCAACAGACATTCAATCCGTCTCTCTCTCTCAGAACAAAAGTCACACTACCATTAAGAGTATAAGGAAACAATAAAATGTCTGCTCTTTCTCAGATGTAAGGTGGTAAATCAAAAGGCTTAAAAAAGCCACATCTGCAATATAAAGTACATTATCACAGATTACTATCAATGACATTGGGTGCAGCGAAGACAATTGAAGACAATGCAGAGACAAAAATAGGAGGATGTGCAAAACAGAAAAACGAATTTACCTTTATTGAAACATTAAAGAATATTTTAGGTTACGGTCTTATTTTAAATAAGAAAAAAACTTAGATAACAGATAAATATTAAACCTGACAAAGAACTTAACGTCTAATACAGTGTGCGAACTATACCACGGTCTCCGGGGGAGCCGGGATTTTTTTTTTTTTTGCGAGGGGGGGGGGGGGGGGGGTGGGGGGGGGGGGGGGGGGGTAAATGCTGATCCGTGCATTAATAGCAACAGCACAGACATAGGCCTATTATAAAGAGAAAATCTGTTGCACACGGGGTGGTGCCACAGGTCTACATTTACATGAAACGTCCTGATGGATCATGTTCATGTCAACAGATTTCCCGAGCATGTATGGGCTACGCAAACTTCAATCAACTTGATAATAAATAATCCACGAACTACCAATGTAACGTTTGACTGTTTAATTAAATACATTTAAAATGACTCAAAAACAGGCTACATTGTTTCACATGGGCTATAGCCTATTATGGCTGTAGCCTACACAGAGCCGAACACACGCGATAAGAGCAGCCAGCGGCACCAACCATGAACAATATTAATATTAATAATACAGCTATAGCACAACACAACCCTCTCACTGCCTGGAGAGACGTGACGCCACACACACTACACAACGGCTCGTCTTCTTGTGTCTCTTCAGCCCCCAAGTTAACGTTAGCTGTCAAGTTAGCACTAGCACTGACGTTAGCTCCCTCCTCTCTCGGTTCTGTTGTAGCAGCAGTCACAACGTACGATGTGCTACCACCAGCTACATTCGGTTGGTCTTCTTGATCAGGTTGTTTGGCCGTCTTTTTAAAGAAATTGCCCAAGGTACGTTGTTTTTTTCTTTTCGACATGTCAGCAGCAGCAGCAACAATGCCTGGTAAACATGCAGTGCTAACTAAACGAGTGAGTGGGTAGTGGGTGGAGCTGCGGGCAGCGTGCAAGCATGCGACACTTTTTTCATGAATCATAAACTCTAAATATAATTTTATTTAACTTATTTTACACCTTTGAAAAAAAAATGGAATTTATTTGGTCATCATATCAGTATTTTAGAGAGCTCCCCTGGGAACATGGTTTGTGACATTTGGGGGGAGCTCTCTAAAATACTGATATGATGACCAAATAAATTCCATTTTGGGCATGTTTTTTTTTTCAAAGGTGTAAAATAAGTTAAATGTCACCACTAGGGGAGCCATAGCTCCCCCTGCTCCCCTCCAGTTCGCACCCTGGTCTAATATATTGCTTTCCTGCAATGTTAACTATGTTGAAGCACTTATTTTTTTAACTGATATTATACACATTAATTATACTCTTATGTATGTAGATACATATTGATAGATGTCTTGTAATGCACTGTTGAGGAACCTTTGAGCCAAGTTTTTAATTCATTGCATAACTACACTGTAGTTGTGTATGATATGTCAATAATCCTTTGAAAATCTTGAAAGGGATGTGCAAAATAGCAATTATATACAGTTTTAATTAACTATTAGAAGAGAATAAGGAGTAATGAATATACTTTATAGGGATCTGCAGATAAATGTTTAGTCTTCTCAAGCAGCAACTATCAAATATCTCTCCTGATTGTTGGCACTTGACAATCACCGTACCTGCATTTTATTCAGGTGTAACTAAAGTCTGATTTAAGGGTTGTTTATATTTCACATCATTAATCAGAATCTGCAAAGTAACTCAAATAAATGTAGTGGAGTAAAAATACCAGGTTAACCTCTGAATTGTAGTGGAGTAGAATTACAAAGTAACAATGAGCTGTCATGTGGGTATATATTAATGCTGCCCATTATGGATACAAGCGATTTTCACCCATTTATTAATTATATGTTTTACATTTGATAACACCAATGTGTTTAATACTGGCAACTTCTAATTGTGGGAAAAAGGAAAACGTTCCCAGTAGAGAGGTCCCATAGAACATGTTGCGAAACACAATAGCCAGCATGTGTAGTTCTGGGGGGGCATTCGATTCCAGTTTTGGATAGTCTGCCGTGGTTTAGCTCCATTTCAAAGAGCTGTTTGACGCTCGGCGTAACCTTGGCGCACTGCCACTCCAACATCCAATCCCAGAGCTTGAAGATTAATCACAGGGTTAGTCAAACAAAGGGACTGTAGTCCCAAACGATAGCTGAGGATTCTGGGTAGTATAGTGTCTTCGGCCATCCTAAACTCCGAAATGTTTTTCGGATTTCATTTCCCAACGTGCATTGCGGCTAAAACATCCAATCACCGAGCTTAAACCAAAGCTGAGGATCTTGGGTAATCAGTTCAGTGGGTGTGCATCGCAATGATGCTCGAAATGTCCCATATAGGCCTACGTCTGTTTCCGGTTATTTTATTTTGAAATAAGTCAGTTAAAAAATGCCAGAGATTATGGAATTAAACAAATAAAAACAAGGATAATTGTGTGTTATTGTTGAGTAAATAACAGTGTGTTATTTAGAAAATAATAACAAATTAGAAGGAAAAACATATTTAAAAAATACAGATTTCAGTATTCTGAGGCTCTGAGCCCCATTTATTTTCCTCGCGGACGGCAAAAAAAGTCAGACATTATACGATTTAAAATAAAAACAATAATCGTGGCTTGAACCTGCAGCTGAACAAGCTGAAAACCCAGGAAATGATCATTGACTTTAGGAGGAAGAAGACCGTCATGCAGCCCCTGTACATTGATGGAGGCTGTGTGGAGAGAGTCTCAGTGATCAAACTCCTGGGTGTTCACCTGGCGGAGGACCTGTCCTGGAGGACCAACACCATGGCAACCGTCAAGAGGGCACAGCAGGGACTCTACTTTCTGAGAAAACTCAGGAATTACCACCTCAGACAGGATCTGCTTGTGTCTTTCTACCGCTGCGCCGTGGAAAGCATCCTCACCGACTGCATCTGTGTGGTTCCTCAGCTGCACAGCCGCGAGAGAGGGGTGCACTTCAAAGGGTCATCAACTCGGCCCAGAAGATCATCGGTTGCCCCCTCCCCTCCCTGGAGGTACTGTACAGCTCTCGTTGCCTTAAGAAGGCAGTCAAAATCCTCAAGGATCCACACCACCCGGGTAACGAGCACTTCGTACGGCTGCGCTCAGGCAGGCGCTTCCGTACCATGTCTTCCCGGACAAAAAGACTCAAGTTCAGTTTTTTTCCCAGGGCCATGTGTGCACTAAACGCTGCTAATATTTAAATTATATAAGCCTTCCGTGCAATACGAGGGGAATCGTGCAATTTAATTTGTTATTTATTTATGTACATATTCCCTATCATGTCTATTTTAAGTCCCATTTATTGTTTTTATTGTTTTTATAGTGTCTTGTTGTTTTTATATTGTCTTGTTGTTTTTATATTGTCTTGTTGTTGCGTGTTGGCACCTTGAGTTTATTGTAATTTCGTTGTACCTGTACAATAACAAAATTAAAGATCAATCTATCTATATTGAGTAAGAACATGTTTTTATGAACCCACAGCTTCCGGTCTTCCAAGACCCGAACGGACAAAACGACGTGCTGCAGGCACGAAACACACTACCAATAGAAATACATTGCTTTTAAAATCGTTCTGTGTGACACGAAACAAAGGGGGAAATCGTGTTGGTGAACACGAATCAATAGATTAAATGTCGTGACTATAACACAACATGCCGGGAGACTGGGTTGTGCAGGGACATGTAATATCCAAGAATTAGAGACTGTTGGATGCTGCTGTTTTGAGCATTGCAATATATTTATTTTCATTATGTTATTTATTTATGATTATTTTTAGGCTAAGCAAAGATTTGTTGTCAGTTTGTATTGATGTTGCCATCTGCTTTCTTTTAGCGTGGTTCTACAATCAGAGTTACAACTTGTAATTTACAGACCCTTGTAACTTACAAGGGTAGAAATGTAGAAATGTCCAACGAGGCGTTCTGGGGCAGCAGACAGGTCTTCTCTGTGTTAGAGTCTTACTCGCTACAGGGTGTACTTTGAGGGTTTGTGACTCTGCAGACCGTTTACATGCAGAAAAAGCTTCATAACACAAGGGGACGGGTCAGAACCGGAAAAGCATGACATGGGACCTTTAACACTTTACAATACAAATTATAAATTACAAATGGTTGTAACTCATTCATAAATGGGAATGTGTTTAACACTTTACAAGGCTCCCTTTGGCAGTTATACATGTTAGTAACTCATAAATACATGGTCATAAAGAGATGCCAAGAAACATCAAGATGGAATCAACTCAGTGAACAACAGATACCAAGGATGCTGGCTGATGAAGAAGACGAAGCAATCTAGGTAGCCAATATAAGGCATGTCATCTTGCCAAATAGTGAGCCTGTATCGATGTATGAAAACTATGTTAGAACTGGATTATAAATGGTTCTTAATGATTAATAAAGTGTTTACAACCTAATTAATAACCTAATTATAAACCCTTTACGAATACTTTATAAGGGTAGTCTTGTAAAGTGGTACCGTATTAAAATAAGACCCATGGTAATAAATATAATTGAATGGTGCAAATATCCAATGCATTGAACTGCAGTTTAATAGACACATGTATTCACCTTATACATATAGATAATAAGACACACAGTAATGCAATTATAGGCTGACAGTCAAAAGGACACCTGGTCCATGTCTGTGATATAAAGTCAATGATTATTTAATGTCCGCATTTCATATTATTCTATCAGTAGTGCCCATGATTTATTCAGTCTATTCTGCATTTGACATATAATTCTTATTGTAAGTAAAATCCTCAACCGTTCTTCCTGTACTTTAAGGCCATGGATGTTTCCTCCCTGATGCTATATGCAGCAGGCCTATAGGGTGGAACCTAATGATGGAGTCACTCCGGCTGCCTGCTGGCTCGGTAACGGTCTGGAACATTTAATTTCTTGATGTAAGTCACGCGGACGTGCGCTGTATATCAAATGTAAGCTGTGCGAATAGCTACATCATGAATGGTGTACAATGGTTATGTTATTCTGCAAGAAAAAAGGAGAAGAATTAAATGTCGTGATGCAAGAGAGGAGTACAAACAGAGTCTCTGGCACAGATACCCGCCTGTATGCATTAATCACACACCACATGCATCCATCTTGCAGCGCTCACTTGGATCTATGACAGCTTGTGTCAGCATATGCATGTGCTGCAAGTGTGTATGTATAATGTGCATGTGTGTGTTCACCAAGGTGCAGCCATGTGCAGCACATATGAGTTCTCCAAGTCGACATTTTCCAGACGGGCACATGTGTCATCACCCAGGGAGACTCTCCGCTGATGGTTAATGCCTCCTTGAAAGCCATTTGCTACCCTGTCCTTAATTGTGGCTAATCCAATCACACTCTCGGTATCAGTATGCCAAGCACCATTAAGATAAAATGGGAACATCAAGGAAGGATGGAAGGGCTGACTAATGACATCCACAGGAAAGTGAGCGTTTTGTTCTAGCTGGAGGTCCGGAGTGTGACTTTTGATCTAATATCATTGAGATTTAACGACTATCAAATGAACACTCACACTTATTACTTACATGAAGTGGACGACTTTCATCCCCGAGAAAATAATTGTATTATTGCCTCCTAATAGATAGTTTCAGACAGCTGACACTGATGGATATTGAAGTCATCACGACAGAATATCATTTGTCACGGTTAAGCGTTTTCCAATGTTTCCTTTGTTTCTTTCTCATGAACACCACCTGCATGTCGGAGACGTCTCTCTCTGAGTAATCTGATGTCATTATGCAGCTGCGGAGTAAAAACCAAGACGAGGGACGGAGAAAGAGTTGGCCCTGGAGAGTTTGTCTTGGCTGAACTCATTCACATGAACAAATATGAGCCCATTACAGAGCGGCCTGGCACCTCTGTGTTTTCACTGCTTGTTGATATATGCATCCCTCTCTCCAAGGCAAACATGGCATTTTAATTAGGCTGGTGACAGTTGACTGTTGCCATGGAGAAGACTTTGATTTGCGCTTTACAACATGTTCGGCGACTGTGTCAAAACAATGTTTTCTCAGACACCCCATAATATGCATGACGACAGCGGTGCCGGGGAGACATTTGTTGCTAATTCACCACATTTATTTTGTAACATTTTTCCAAGGCCCACTTAGGAAACTTGAAGATTCTCCAGCTGAATTAGCATGGGCGTCATGCTTCACCCGAACAACAAATGTAGTCCAAATGTAGCCCAGCCTGAATACTAATCTGTCATCCACGGGTGAAGGCAACTAAATAATGGTGCTTTGTAAGGTAGCGGTGTCTGAGTACATGTTTTTTTGGGAGTGGGTATCCAAGTCTTACTTGGAGGAGAAGGTCTCTACTGTGGAGCTCAGCCCGACTGAATTACACATGAGGTGGCCGAGCTGTTCCACTTCTTTGGCCTCCAGACTCCTCTTGAGTCACTAGGTGTGTTTCCATCCAGTTGTTATGATGCACATTTTCAATTTGAAATTGAAAACACAAAAGAAACATCCTGATGCTAAGCTAAGATGGAAAAGTTAGTGCATCATTTAAAACAAGACTTGTATTTGACCTTTTTGGATTTTCTGAGAATTTCTTAGAAATGTAGAGTTCTTTTGAAATGTGACTTGGCTAAGCATCTTTTCACTTAAGGTACTCTATGCAAATGAAATACTTTTAAATGAGTGACCTGCAAAATACCATTTTGATAAATATGTTAATTTAACTCTACTTAAAGTAGGTGAAGGAATGGTTTAGGTCGAGTTTTCTCTGATAAAATGGCCACTGGTAAGGTGGTTTATGGGATATGAAACGAGGCTGCTGTTTAACAACTGTGGAAAAAGAGAATATAGTGTGTGAAATTGTGCTGCTGAAACTATCATCTAACTTGATGAGTCTGTGCTCGAGGTAATACTGAAGAGGTACAGTATGTAGTATGAGAACAATAAAGAGCTTTTTGAACATTAAAGCATGTCCTCCATTCGATGTGACTTTTCATATATTTTGTTACAGAAAATCTCAAACTTCGAAGCTGCTATATAATATTTGTCAATTCATAATATAATTAATGTGACTGTCCAACAAAGCCAGACTACAATTCCATCATACAATGACAATACCCTCTTTATGTTTCCTTTCCCCACTAATAATTTATACACAGTCCCTAAATGTCTGACTGTACAGAGGAGGAAAGGCAGGGTGAGTTGACAGCAGTGGCGAGCCGTGACTTTTCTACCTAGGCCCTCTGACCCCCCCTTCCCTCGAAAATAAGAACAAAATAAGAGTTATTACGTCACAGCCAAGCGGCAAACTCTGGGGCAGAGCCGGGAGGCCAATAAGGAAGTGCCTCAACCCGCAGTTCATCTAGTGGCCAGTGGGAGCAGTCTGCAGAAGGGAGCAATTTCCATAGACCCCCATGTTAAAATGCCCAACTTTACAGCAGAAATAAACATGTTTACATCGTGGTTCAAAAAACCATATTCTCTGTATAGTTAGATCCCCCCTTCATGAATATGGATTGGGGGGTGAATTGTTTCTCAACTCATTTTTTTAATTAATATTCAATCTTAAATGTATGCATAAATTAGGGCGTGGTCATATTGAGTGACAGCTCTGTTCAGTGACTGCTGCTGATAGCTTCCTGTCTCTGTGCTAGCAGCTCCGTGATACTGGGATTCTGCCTGCTGAGCTCATCGGGGGAACATAACTTGAACTCTGCCGTGTTTGTTTGTTCTTCATTCTTATATCGGACTATTGTTACTCGCTCTGCGGTTAAAACAGACGGTGCATGCATGCGGTTTTACGGTAAGTGAAATTCGAGTACTTTATTTATGTGTTTATGATTTTAATCAGTTACGTAATGAATGTTAAGGATTGGGTTAGCGTGTAAGCGAGTGGTAGCTACATATGTGCTAATGATGCTAATCGTAGCCTCCGAGTTCAAAAGTAATAGAGAAGTGTTAAGCATTAAGTGGGATAATACTGTAGAACAAACGGCTTCTGTTTGAGGTTGGTAAAATAAGGTCATCCTTGTAACTTAGAGAGATATTTTATTATGTAGGTAACTGTATGCATCGCTAAGGTTAATTTAAATTAGCTATGATCGAGTATGTAGACAAGCTAACGTCAAAGTAGTGTATGTGAAATCAACCTCACAATAAGATGTGTGTATATTACAATTATTAATGTCATATTTCAAGATGATTACTTGGTTGGTTGAGCTGGAGTTCATTATTGAGCTTACACGTTAACGTCACAGTCATCTGAAGAACGAACCCAAACCTTGTTCTTTTTTATTAATTGTATTACCAAATTGGTATCAAATAAATAGTAAGCATTGGGAATCCCAATGTCTTCTTCTTCTCCATCCAACTCGGCATGGATCTTTTCAAGTCTCTCCTTGAGGCGTCTGCAATTTTTGAGATTGTGAAGAAAAGCCTCCGAAGCGCCTTGGATCCTCCATTCATCTTCGCAAATGCCTTTATCAACAAGACTCTGGTCGATCTCAGGAATGAAGTCGGTGAGCCAGAGTCTTTTCATTAACGCGTTGTAATTGTTTCTGAAGAAAAAATCGGGCATGTCATTCAGAAAATCGTGTTGCCTCTGGCCGGAGTGACTGACTCGGCACCCGTTGCAGATTTCTTCTCTGTACCGATGTATCACCCTCTCCACAATATCAACCAACACCGATTTCACTGTGTCCATAAACAGAGACGTCTTGGCCCCAGGAGTAACATCAGCAGCAGTAGTACTGCAAGATTCGGGTGTCCAAAATGGTGGTGATGATGGTAGTCCAGGAGTCTGTTCCTGGTTGCAACTCGTGGGGGGAGTCTTGGTTTTTCTCAGATCCATGGCTAGTTTACAACGGTCGTCTTAGTGGGGTCCTTAGTTTAAGATGATTTGCTGAGTGGAGGGTGGGACTTATTGCGTTGAATGGGGGAAGTCATCTGTAGAATTGAGAGTTTTTAAAAAAGTTCTTTAAGCGTTGTAGCTTTTTCATCTATCATTTCCAACCAAGCAGCAATAGGTCAAATTTAAGAATAAGTAATAGTTTGTCAAGATTTTACGGAAAAAGTCAAAAGTATAGTTTGTCAGAAATATGGAAAAGTCATTGTGTACAAATAGTATGTTGAAAATCAAAAGAAAGAAACTCAATTCATTACAAATTAATGAATATTTTACCCAGTTCTAAAGTTTTGCACCCCTTAAAGAAAAACCCCATTCCTTACCAAGAACTTCATATTATACCCTTTGTTAAGTGTTGCGTACATCAAGGTGTATCTTAAAGTATCTTGGTAGCAGAAAATATCTACCTTCTGTAGATTGAAGGTGTTGATGTGAAAGACATGATCTGCTTCACTTCTCAACACCATTTTTACTGCAGATATCTTGTACACCGCCATTTTTCAGAGTCCATTCTTCATGAAGTTCTTCGGCTGGAGGCGTCTGAACCCGGCACAGATACTGCATCCGTTTCTTGATTGGCGCTCCGGACGGATGGCGGTAAGTTGTCACAGGCGTCTCGCTGATTAAACCCATATAGAGGCGTCTCTTGGCCATTTTTCTTTTTTTGAAAGGTGTCTTGACGAGTGGAAATGACTGGCTTGTTATTTAGTTTGAGCGTATTTCTATTTTCATCTATTTCCACCCCCCACTATCTGCTGGCCTCATATCGTGTGACAGGAAGGGGTGGAGCAAGGGAGAGAGGCCTGGGCTGTGAGGGGGCGGGGGCTAGACAGTCTCACACATAACTTCAAAGAGACACCTAGATTAACATCATAGGCTTATAACACACCGGTGTGAAATCATACCTGCCTGTTATAATACCTCAACCCTCACATCAAAGGGCAAACATCAAAGGCTAATTAGATTAGACAACAAAGGGGTGTGAGGGGACAGGGGCCAGACAGCATAACTTCAAAGAGACTGCCTTAATCAACACATCAAAGGATTAGACAACAAAGGCACTACACAGGTGGGCTTTTCACACCTACTTGTTATAACACCTCACCCCTCACATCAAAGGATCTCGAACAAAGGGAGGCTGGACTTAGCTCATTAACATAATTGTATCCCCCCTCACATCAAAGGATCTCGAACAATGGGAGGCGGGACTTAGCTCATTTGCATAATTGGGGGCGTATCACCTGTCACTTTTTCATGCATACTAATGAGACAAAAGGGGCATTGGTAATACTACTAACGTTAACAGACAGCAGAGCAGTAGGAGCCGGTTGGTCAATCCCCGACCCGTACTGCGCATGTGCAGATCTAAGATCCAGTAGAAATGATAAAAAGTAAAAATCTGCTGCTTATTGTTCTACTAGGCCAAAATAGAGTCAAAGAGAGAGTGAGAGTGCGTTAATTAATATATTTAGCAGTTTGGAGTAAGTCTGTAGATTTATTTGTGTGTGTGTCATGTATAGGCCTCTATACAAATTAATTTTGTTGAATACATTTTCCCGGAAATTATTGCGATAAACGATAATATTGTCGGCACCGTTGTATGACCATTTTAGACCACTGACATAATGATAATATATAATAATAGTTTAAGTACATCCTTTCAAACTACTAGTCACATTCTCATGTAAATGTCAATTTATCGAGTTCATTTTTGTTTATCGTACAATAAGTCAATGAATTGCTTATCGCGACAGGCCTATGCACATAATAAAACAGTGGAAACAAACATGTGTTTGACTTTCATTAGTGAATGAAACTTTGTGCCCTTTATAGTCTGTGTCCAATATTGTGTATTTGTATATATTGTATATATCCTATTTTTATGCTAAGGTCCCGCTACTGACACGATAGCAGTCATTTAGTGCGCATATGTGTAATTAAACCCATGATATCAAAATCTCACTCCAGCCAGGTACCCACAGTTGGCAACCCTGGAGTAGGAGAAGATGGCGTGGAAGGTTTTCAACCAAAAGCTGACATGGAAGCTGGTAAGGAGGAGGATGTATCCATCAGCGCAATGAACAGTTTCATCATCAAACTCTGTGTGATAGTCTACGATGTGCTCAAACACCTACGAGAGTAATTCTTAGTTTAGAAAAAACTATTTACAGACCTCCAATAAACACTAAGATTAGCTTTTCATTTAATGTAATACTAGCATAGTTATTTACCTTCATGTGTTTATGAGTGGGTCGTTTCCAACACTATATCATTTCTTTATTATTGTTAATATTTTCATTACAGTCATTATTATTATTATTATTATCTTACCTCTCTCAATTCCCTGGTCTTCTCTGCCACTGTGCACACCAAGCGAGAATGAAAGCACCAGCGAGTAGGAGCTGCCCGCTGGCAAATATCATCCAGAAGCTTGGTGCGCTTTGCTGAGCGGCTGAAACAGGTGGCCAAGCCAGAGAGGTGGGAGAAGAAGACCTTACACCTGCACGGGTTTGATTTTCAAGACCCGCTCCCGCCCCGCAACGTGCAATACCGAACCCGCCCCGCCACCCGCACATATTGCCAATTAGTTTCGCAAACCGACCCGACCCGTGGGCACAAGATCCGCAACCCGACCCGATCCCGCATAGCATATATATGAGCAGTGAAAACGTGCAATTATTAACACATGCAGTTGCATATTTGTCCCAAAAAGCGTGGGATGTTGGTTATTTTCTCCATCGAGGAACCAAAAGCCTCCAGACGTTGGATTTCGCTCTTGAGGAAGTGTTATTGAAAATGCTGTATTCTCCGCTAGAGAGCTTCACCTCAGCCATTTCGAATGTGGCGCGTACAGCAGCAGATTGATGCGCTGCAGAGGTTATGATTATGCACGGTCCTGCGGGGGAGAGGTCTGAGGATTTAAACATTAAACTAAATTATTATTATTTTGTGTGATGGTCTACGATGTAAATAAAACGTCCCGCTGAAAACGTTTTAAGAACAGTAGGGCATAATGTTCGAACAATGTTATCAAAAACATCTTAAGAAGGTTATCAAAAACATCTTAAGAAGGTTATCACCAAACATTTCAAGAATGTTTTCAAAGAAAGTTATCTGGGAACCAAAATAAAACGTCCCGCTGAAAACATTACTTGAACAACGAATGGTAACAAACATAGCTGGGAACTCACATGCCACCGCAAACATGCAATATCTGCTTACAGCTCATCATGAATTACGTGCTTGTTTGTTTTTTTCAAAAGGAACATATGGTGACATCAGATCTTTTTTAAAACATCCTTTTCAAACAGATGCACCAAGTTTGTTTTTTAAAGCGCTCTTGAAATAAATCTGACGTTGACCATGACCGTGTTAATATTTGCCATAACAGGAACGTTTTATAAAAAAGAATAACATCCTGAAAACATTTTCAGAATGTTTCTTGGAGAATGTTCTTCATTTGTTATCATGTAACATTGAGGGAACGTTTTATAAAGAACATCTTTAATGTGTTACCCCAACAACGTCCAAAACACATCCTTAGAATGTTGCAGGAAAAACGTTCCACCTTTGTTAACGTATCACATTAAAGGAACATTTAATAAAACACTTTGTCATCTCAGGCCTCAATAACATCCTGAAAACATCCTCTGAATGTTGCAGATAAACCTTATAGGAACATTATTTGAACAAATAAACATCCTAAAAAGGTTCTTTGAACATCAGATGAAAACGTTTCTTTAAAACCTTATTAGAACCTGTAGGTAACGTTGGCCAAAGTTGTGAGAATGTTCCCCGCTAGCTGGGATATACATTATGAGTTACATGTTTGTACTGTATTCACCTGAAGTGTCTTTATTTTTAAAAGAAGAATGTTTGGAGTATTACAAGTACTTCTATAAAAACCTTTGACGCTCATATGTAAACAAAATGAATATTGAACCAGGCTTTATACAATGGCTACATTGCAAATGTGCACATATTTAATCGTCTAATGCCTCCTTTGCACAGTTGTCTTAATATCACTCTTTCAACTTCAGATGAAGTTCATAACGTTGATGAATACTAATAATACTAGAACTATATCCAGTCACTTGTGGCCACACAGTGTCAAGAGGAAGCTGACGGATTCTGTCCTTACGAGAAAAACATTATTAATAGGAACAACTGGGAGGCTATGTTGTACTATGTATGACTTAGTACTTGTTAAATGAAAAGCATGTGCACACAATGACCTTTTTCAGGAAATGGAATCTAATGGCAGGCTAACACCAGTACTGGATGTGTGAGAGGGGTAGAAACACATAATCCTAACATGAGGGGACACTGAAGCACTCTGGGAATCAGCTGCCTGTTCATTTTACAGCAAGGACTGCTTCATGCCCTTCGGAGAGAGGCTTGAGTTACAGTCAGAATCTACATCTGGCGGGGCCCCGTCTCCACCCTGCTGATCACTGTTTTCTGATGTTTCTTATTGACGCAACTGAGCCTGAAGTGTGTGGGAGAAAAACTCCCTCCGGAAGGAATACAGGGATTTTAGACTTTGCAGACCATTTACATGCACACAAACCTGTATAACTCTACAGGGAAGGGGAAACCCAAAAAGCAGAATAGAGCCTCTTTAAAGGCCCTAACCCTGATCTGAAGTCCATCAACAGAGCTCACCTTACCTTAACTCACACAGTATGTATATTCACTGTTTGGTTGCACAGCCTGGAGCTGAAAGGCAACGTGTTCTCAGCAGCATTTTAGATAAACAAGAAAATACATAAAAACAGTGAAAGGCTGTATTTTATCCACAATCTACAGTGCTTTGGATACACTTTCTCCCACCTGACAGACGAGAAATATAATGATTTGAACAATTTGGCTGATGATAACAGTGTGTTTGCTCCGGGGTACAGGCCGAGCTGCTCCACAGATGCTGTTTGGGCACATTGTTCTTAATGGCAAATCACACAACCTCTGTTTATGTCCAGATCCAACCGGTTTTTCTGTGAGTTGTAAACTACAGGCTGCCACCTGTAATATATGGCAATTTGCTCCCACATTATTGTCGGCCACTGCAGTGGTACCACTTTCTATTCATCTCTGGTCTTAAACAAAGAGGTCGTATCACACTGTGAGTTATGTTCTGCACATTATGCCCACTGCTGTTATACTGCTTTTAAGACACAATGCGACTGAATAGGCCAATTGAACTGAAACATGCACTGTTTCAACTCTTTTCTACTGACAATCAGTTTGGTTCTAGCTCCGTGTTGGTGCTTGTTTGGTCCCAGAAAGTTCTAATAGAACTCCTTTCTGTTTCCACCCCCCAGAGCCCAGTCATGACATCCAAGTTTGCTGCTGATTTTTTTCAGCAACGCTGCTCACAACAACAGCAATGGCCGACTGAGTCTGGTCAATGCTTATGTTTCTTTTAAACAAACAAAGCCAGATTAAATGAAAGAAGGATTTCCGCATCACACTATGTCTGGTTAGTGTTTCCTTACTTTGTGCATGAACTGTTATTGCTCAGGTTAACCTTCTGACATATCTGGTTCTTGTTTCTTTTCGTTTCAAATCCAAACCAGTTTTCAGGCCGGCTGTAGTGGGAAAAGGAAAAACTGGTTTTGCAAGCGAGAACTGGATCCAAACTGGCCCTGGAACCGCTTTGGTGGAAAAGGAGCATTAGAAACCTGAATTAGTCGTACAGTGTTCAACGTGACTAATGATGACATTTCAATAGCAATGAAGATGTAGATTGAAGGTGTTGATGTGAAAGACATGATCTGCTTCACTTCTCAACACCATTTCCCTCACATTAGCTAACTGCATACAGCATTTTGCACTTTCAGTACTATATTGGGATTTGTGACTGTAAAAACACCTTTCATACAGTAGCTGGGTCACACTACAAAAAACACTGGTAAAAAAATAAACTTTCCGTTGCCAAATCAATCATTCACCTGTCTCCAATACATCTCCAAATCACTGGTGCCTGAGGCTGCCTTCAATATGAAAGCATTTTCAACTACTCAAATTGACCAAAAAAAGACCCTCATGTAATTCTGAATTAACTCCATACAGAACAGCAGTCAAATACACTTTTGCCTATTAAATAATACAGATCAATAAAAAGCTCTGACACTCACAATTCTTTATTCTAGCTTCACATTTATTTTTTTGTAAATGTATTGATTGAAAAACAGGACGTTGTTTTAATAAGTATTTGGTGCTGGAGCCTTTCCACACCCAGCAGCCAAAGCCCAGGCGTCCCAGGCCGGTCATCATCACTATAACAGATTATCAGGTATTAGGTAAGCCTGTTAGTAATCGCACAGCTTTGTCGAATGTTAGTGTGAGTAAATGTGGGAACACAAACCTATCCCTGTTAACTCCATCTGTTGACAGGCTGAAATGGGGGGGTGTGTTTGAGCTTCTCCCTTGACCTGTCAGGAATGGGGGTCCGGTCCAACTGGAGCAGGGATCCCGTTTGATGTGTCCACCGGGGGGGCATGACGCCTAACGGCCTGGGCCAGAACTGGAACTGGTGTTTTTGTTTGTCAGGTTTTGATCCCCCACCCAAGGAGAAATGACCCTGTGGGCAGGCTCAGGTTTCACAGGCAGAATTAACACTCTTGCCTGGGAGACGAGACACCCTGCTGGAGTTCTGGCCAATTAGGATCAAGTGTCAGCCCGTTGACATGCGAAGGATGGAATGTGCGAGAGTTTGGTCAAACAGGGATAGGGAGGCAGTGATGGTGGTGACAGGCTTTGTCCCGACATGGGGGGAGGATTTAAAACATATGGCTCTCTGCCACCAGAAGGAAGCTTTCACTTCGGGCCGGCTGATTGGATAATGCAGAGACGTCAGGCTTTCTCTCTCTTTTCTGACTTTTTTCTTCCATCCTTCCAGACAATAATCCTAGTTGGCCATCCTACTGGATCCTACTGGATGGCCAACTCACTTTTCATCATTTGTAACAAATTAATATTGCAAACAACAAGGAAGCAGCTACCCTATACACATGGACACATGTTAATGGACATGAGTAGGCATGCAATATTATTTGACGACAACCGTTTTTCTTCAATTATTTTTATGTATGTTCATTTTTTTGTATCATTTTTTTTTGGAGGAAGTTTGATTTTGTGTGATGTTGAAATGGTATGTCTATGGTGTATTCAAACCCCCTACTCATAGTAATACAATACAAATAGTTATTTGAGAGACTTTTGTTTATTGTACTGTTGGGACGGTATTTGGAATAATGTCTCAGATTATCTTTGACACGAGTAATTCATTTCACATTGACCCTGAACAAATATATCTGCACACGTCACCACCAGCCATCCCTGTAAGCTCCCCAGACTGCACACAGTGTGAAGGCACAGTTGTGATTGATGTATATCTGTAAAGCTGAGTGAGAAATGTGCCAAGGCCAGGCTTCTGAGACATGTCCAGATTTGAAAGCACACTTAACCAGGATGCAATATTCAACTCAGAAAAGGACACATGATATCTGTATTGTCCTCATTTCACACCTAGGTTACACAATAATCATTTTAACATAAAAAAAGCAGAAGTGTAAAAGGAATACAGATTCTTAAGTTGCAATGAAACTGAAATAGACGGTTCAAAGTGAACAACTTTACATCACTTAATTACTCACTTATTTCAGAATGCTATATTACTATATACAGTACTGCTGCACAGTCATATATTATTGAGTTATAACCATAGGTTATAACTGATAAATTATTTATTTGTACAGCATTGTAAAGTCAGAGCTGGCACTAATTAATGCTATTTTAAATACTTAACTTGTTTTAGCTGTAACAATTGTGCCTTGTATGAGAAATAGGTAGTATCACGGAAACGTATCTTTCAGTGTCATTCAGTCCAATGTAAACCTGATTTTGCCCTGGCTCACTACGGCTGTCACTCCGAGGCTTTTCACCTTTATTACACAGGCTGGCTACCTTCTGTTCTCTAGCATTCGACAGAAATTATGTACAACGTATCATACGGAGATTACCTGAATGAACATGTCTTGACTCTCGTGTCCCTTTGTTTCCCGCTCCTGTATAAAGGACTTGTGTGTTCTGTGTGATTTGGTCAGATGCTGTAGCACTAGCTGCTGCTAACATCTGGCCTTCCAGCTGGATATAGATCCTTTCTGTTGAATGCTTTAACTCTTCACAACTCTGGTTTCAACTTGTAGATTCGCTAATTTCTTACCAGAAGGTATAAATAATTCCACAACAGGTAGCATTTTAATAAATGTTGTGTAATTGATTAAAATGGACATACTAGAATGAAGTTCAAATACTTCATACATTTTCCTAACTGCCATACTTGATGAAGTTTAAATTGCTGAGCCTAAACAGAGAGATAAACTCTTGGCCACTGCAGTAATTGGAAAAATTCCCCTCAATGGATTCCTCCAATGTCGTTCTTTGTTTACTGTGCCATCAGCAACTTAAGACACACACATTGAGACAGAGTTTGGATAGGATGTCCAAGAGCTGATTGCTCACAGGTTGCCAAAACTAAGTTATTACAATCCAATGCGTTCCAACTACTGTATATGCAACGAAAACCTGCCCTCAAACGTAATACGTTAATGGTCCTCGGGCTACAAATGAAAACCAAAATGCTTCCGACCTCTAAATCTATCTTTTTGGTTTTCTTTAGCACTATCTTTTGATTTGGCTCATATCTAAATAAGTGCTTTCGAGGCAGACCTCTATTTACTGACACACACTGAGCCACAGCAGTGACATGTTTGTTCAGAGTTTGTACAGATATTTCTAGTATATTTATACATATTGAATACAGTAATATACACTTTAGATTAAATAGAGTTATTTTGGGTCATCCAGAAACAAAATATATAGTGTATATTGTAAAGGATGAGGTCTAAAGCAGAATCTTCAGTTTTCTTCCTATTGGAGGCACACATGGGAATCAAAGCCAGGGTCTCCTGTTAACTAGACAGCTTTAACCAAATAGGCCACAGCTCCTTTTCTTCCCTCTGCAGATAAAGGTTCCATGAGCAAGGCATTGTGAGGAATTGCGGTATCTCCTTCTCCTTTTTTCTGTTTGTTTGTCTATCTGTTTTTCTGTCTTCCTGGCTCGGCGTGGTTGACCTACTTTCCGTTTTCCGCCAACTCACCTCCGCCCCTGTTTCTCATCATCACAGTGCCTCGACTCTTCCGAGGCAAAGAGGTCCACCTCGGCCCTGCCGAAAAGGCTCCAGATTGTCTCCACCACTTCTGGGTGAAGCCTCCACTCCCCCGGTGGAGGTTTGTGCCGAGAGAGAACATCTGCCACCTGATTTCGGTCTCCTGGTAGAAAGACTGCTCGCAGGCTGGCCAAGAGGGACCAAGACAAGAGGCTCTGTGAAACCCGGAGCAGCTGTGCGGACCTGGTGCCCCCCTGGTGGTTGATCTGGGAAACCGTGGACATGTTGTCCGAACGAACAAGCACATGCCTATCCGTCAGTTGGGGTAAAAAGTGCCTGAGCGCAAGCAGCACAGCGCAAAGCTCTAGCACGTTGAAGTGATATGCACCTTCCTGGGCGGACCACAGACCCTGAACAGTCCTGCCCTGCCACACCGCACCCCACCCTGAGAGACATGCATCTACAGTGACAGTCTCCCGGCAGGATGGGATGGCGCCCATGGGCACGCCCATCAGAAGATAGGCCCTGTTTCTCCAGCGTGACAGAGTGAAGGCACTGGTGCGACACCCTTCCTGTGCCTGTGCCACTTGGCGTCCAAGTGAAAGCTGCTCAGCCACATCTGCAAAGGGCGCAGCGACAGCAGGCCTGCTGAGGCCGCTGTCAGTCTGCCCAAGAGCCGGAGGAACTGAATGTAAGGCACACTCTTGCCCAGCCTGAAGATGGGGAGAAGGTGGGAAATGTCGTCCACACGACGAGGTGGCAGGTAGGCCCTCATGGCGACCGAATCTAGGACCAACCCCAGGTAAGTGACACGTTGGGAGGGGACCAGGCAGCTCTTCCCGGTGTTTACTGTCAGGCCCAACCGGGTTACGTGACATAAGAGGCGCGCCGTATCCTGGGCCACTTAGGACCGGGACGGCACACAAACCAGCCAGTCGTCTAGGTACGGCAGGACCTTCATGCCCTGTGCCTGCAGGGGTGCGAGAGCTGCCGCCACGACCCTGGTAAACACCCTTGGAGAGAGGGAGAGACCGAAGGGAAGTTCCCGGAACTGATAATGCTGGTCCTGAAAGGCAAACCTCAGGAACTTCCGGTGGTGGGACGCAATCGGCATGTGGAAGTAGGTGTGCTTCAAGTCCACGGTTGTGAACCACTCCCCCTGTGTGACAACACGGAGGGTGTCTGCTGTGGTCAGCAGGTGGAATGGCAGCACCTTCAGGAATCTGTTGATTCCTCTGAGGTCCAGTACTGGATGAAATCCGCCGACTTTCTTGCTCACCAGAAAGTACGCCAAGTAGAACCCCCCGGACTGAAGTAGGGGGTCCACTGGCTCGATTGCGCCCTTGGCCAAGAGGACGGATAGCTCTTGGGCCAGAGCTAAGGCCTTCGCCAGGTCGCTGACAAGGGTCAGAAGTACAGGCAGCCCAGTAGCTGAGCTGCTGCTGGGAAAAGCAGCCGACGACCGGCCCCGGGACTTCAGGGCCTAGCCACCCGGCCCCTTGGGGGGCGGCGGTAAGGCTCTGGGGCACGGGGCTGCCTAGAGGGCCTGCGACCGTGGGCACGCAGCCAGCTGGATGCAGAGAAATCCTTAAATCAAACGTGCCAACTGAACGCCGTAGGCCACAATATTGTAGCCACGGTACTCTAGCGCAGCGAAAAGACGTCAAAACACTGCAGGGGCATGTAGGGATGATGAGGGACAGGGGATACATTCTTTTCAAATGGAAAATAAATAAACCACTTTGCAACACTATTAAAGGAAAAATCTAACTTTATGTATTTAAAGTAGGGCTGTCAAGTTAACGCGTTAATAAAAAAAAATTAACGCCACTAATTATTTTAACGCGATTAACGCATGTGTATTTTTTTTCCTCGGCCGCCCCATAGATTCAGAGCGCATCGAGTTTAAAATACCATCTACGAGCTGATGCTGACAGCCCCGCTCCTGCCGCCCGCTTGCGGCAGACAACACTTCCACGCTCACCGGCAGGCACCGACTGGCCATCGGGAGGACCGGGAGGGTGTGTGTATGTGTGGCCCGAGCGAGCGAGAGAGAGACCTTACGTGCATTGTTGTTGTTAGCATCTGGTGCTAGCTAGCTGCGCTAATGGATATAAGGAGCTGTTTAAATGAAAACAGAGGAGCGCTCTATCCACACAACTGCGCCGAGCACTTGACTTTATGCAGGAAGCCAGACAGTGGGACATTGTACGAAAAGTCAGTACGGATAGTGCGCAACATGATTGCAGCGTCCAGGCAGCTCCCGTTCGAGCATATGCCTTGAGTTGCACATAGCTCCAACGATCACACACACACACACGAAGGTGTTTTGAGTGGGGGTGCTGAGGTGCTGGACTCCAGTGAACACTATTTAGGGCACTATAGAGCACGCACAAAAGCAATCCCCACACGCAAATACACAGTACACCCGCGACTGTTACAATGAAGGCTCGATAATCAGCTCATGGCATATAGGCAGGGGTAAATCTCTCTCTCTCTCTCTCTCCTCTCTCTCTCTCTCTCTCTCTACTCTCTCTCTCTCCTCTCTCTACTCTCTCTCTCTCCTCTCTACGCTCTCTCCTCTCTCTCCTCTCTCTTCTCTCTCTAAATGCGCTATGTCCGCACGCGCACACACACAAACAGAGGGTTTGAATGACACACGCACACTTTTATTTCCATGCATGACGCTCATGGAAGCACGGCATTCGTTTATGTCGGCTGCCCTTAAAGGCAATGTGAGCGTCCATTCCCAGGAGTAAAGGATGGCAGAAGAATCCCCAGCTATCGTTTGGACTACACCATGTGCTCTTGACAAACCCCGTGATAGTCCTCAAGCTCTGTGATTGGAGAGTGTGCTCCGAGGGTTAAGCCGATTCTCGAACAGCACTTGAAATGGGATGGAACCACGGCAGACTGTCCAAAACTGGATTTGAACGGGTCCACCGCGTCCCCCCCTCCCCAGAACTCAACCTGATCTCACCAGAATGCGTGACTCCACCACGACTCCTTAACACCACAATGCATGGTGGAGTCACGAACTTTGTTACATTTGCGTGTCGGCACCACGCAAACAACCCCAATGTAAAGTGAATGAGGCTCCTTTGTCGTGGTGCACACACGCATTTCTACAACGTGCATTGTGTGTAATGCAACTGTTATTTTTATTAAATTAGTTAGTTTTAAGGAAGGCCAGAGCTTCAGCTGTGTCAAATAGATTGTTCCCTTCAGGTTAACGTTATTTAAAAGATAATGATCATGTCCCCTGTATTGTATTACGAGCGTCCATTCCCATTGGATAACGGAGAATTTTACACCCGGAAGTAAGTAGCCTATTCTCCTTACTGTCGATTGGTTTTACAGTGATATCTGCACTACTCATCGAGTAAAAAACACCAAATTGTCCTGTTAATTACACAACATTGATTGGTTTGAATTGTGTGCAATGCTTTTGTATTTTCCCCCCTCGAGTTCGGAAGAAACAATATATTTTCGGAGTTTTTGGACGGCAGAAGACACTACACTACCCAGAATCCTCAGCTATCGTTTGGGACTACACCATGTGCTTAGCTTGACAAACCCGTGATCAGTCCTCAACCTCTGTGATTGGATGCGCGACGTTTACACAGAGCGTCAAAGACTTTTGAAATGGAATGAAACCCATCTACGGCACACTATTCAAAACAGGAATCGAACGTGTCCTACCACCCTCGCCCCCTTAGGTCACAGGCTCCTCCAACAGTGCTACGCAATAAAACAGATGCACAGAAAAAATAGTGAAATAGTGCAATAAGAGTCTATATACAAGTGATTGGAATATGATATATTAGATAAATCATTTCTAAGTAGCAGCCAGATGAATGTTATTTCTAAGTTCAGGTGTTTAATAGTCTTCTGGCCTGTGGGATGAAGCTGTCTCTGTGTCTGGTGGTTTTAGTCCGAATGCTGTGGTACCGCCTGCCAGACTGCAGCAGACAGAACCGTTTGTGGCTGGGGTGATGGTGGTCTTTTATAATCCTGAGGGCTTTCTTTAAGGTTAACCTGGTATTTTTAATCCATTACATTTATTTTAGTTACTTTACAGATTTGGATTAATGATGTGAAATATAAACAACCCTTAAATCAGACTTTAGTTACACCTGAATGAAATTCAGTGAAGATGATTGTCAAGTGCCAACAATCAGGCGAGATATTTGATAGTTGGTGCTTGAGAAGACTAAATATTTATCTGCAGATCCGTTTAAAGCATATTCATTACTCGTTATTCTCTAATAGTTCATTAAAGACTGTATATAATTGCTATTTTGCACATCCCTTTCAAGATTTCAAGATTTTCTAAGGTTTATTGACATATCATATACACAACAGTGTAGTTATGCAATGAATGAACAACTTGGGTCACAGGTTCATCAACAGTGCATTACAAGACATCTATCAATGTGTGTACCTCCACCATTACACTGTCGTATTCTGCACATTTCTTTAAATAAAGCCTTATTAGTTAGCACATCCTCCTATCAGGCACTAAACTGTTTTATTCTAGATATCATTTGAGTATCTTCTTGATATTTTCTATTCTATATTTATATAATTGACCTTCTACTTTCCCACTATTTTGTATGTACTCTTAATATTTGAATGTTTTCATAACATATAACACATTCAAAAGTGCGTTACAAAAATGAAAGACATTAAGAAAAAGGCATTTTAAACAGTCATTAAAAAGCAACACAATCTTCCTGCATTGCAATTACTCTAAACGTGCAATAACGTGCTTTAACCAGTAGGTGGTTTGGGTTAAAAGGCTGTCAAGTTTACAGTGTTAACAAAATAAAATATACTGCTGTTTCCGGTTTAGTTTACGACGAATATTATTTTGTTATTGTTTTGATATTTGTAACACAAAAGCGATGGAAAAAACCCATAGCAACCAAAAAAAGATGGTCTTAACATGACCCAGTCGTCTAGTAGTTAATAAAAAACAATAATATCAAAACAAAATATTACTACTAACTTTATTGTGAAATTAAAACAGAACGGTAAAAGAATAGTTTCCGGTGTATTCTGATGCCCGATCTCTGTAGATAAATAAAGAACTAAGACAGATGTGTAATATTTAATGCAGCCAAACCATTTATTACAATGCATTCATGTGATGACTATCAAAGAGTAAAGCAAGCACTGCTGAATAAAGTATGATTTTCTCTTTTACGAAACGTTTTTTTTCATATGGAATGCAGTTGGAGGTCAACCAATCAAAGAACTTGAGGACTGATCACGGGGTTCATGGTGTAGTCCCAAACGATAGCTGAGGATTCTGGGTAGTGTAGTGTCTTCTGCCGTCCAAAAAAATATTTGTTTCTCCGAATCGAAGGGGGAAAATACAAAAGCATTGCACACAATTCAAACCAATCAATGTTGTGTAATTAACAAGGACAATTTGGTGTTTTTTACTCGATGAGTAGTGCAGATATCACTGTAAAATCAATCGACAGTAAGGAGAATAGGCTACTTACTTCCGGGTGTAAAATTCTCCGTTATCCAATGGGAATGGACGCTCGTAATACAAGACATGATCATTATCTTTTAAATAACGTTAACTAAAGGGAACAATCTATTTGACACAGCTGAAGCTCTGGCCTTCCTTAAAAACAAACTAATTTAATAAAATTAACAGTTGCATTACACACAATGCACGTTGTAGAAATGCGTGTGTGCACCACGACAAAGGAGCCTCATTCACTTTACATTGGGGTTGTTTGCGTGGTGCCGACACGCAAATGTAACAAAGTTCGTGACTCCACCACGCATTGTGGTGTTAAGGAGTCGTGGTGGAGTCACGCATTCTGGTGAGATCAGGTTGCCAGAACTACACATGCTGGCTATTCTGTTTCGCAACATGTTCTCTATGGCACGTCTCTACTGGGAGTTGTAGTTTTAAAAGACGTTTTCGTATTTCCCATAATAAGAAGTTGCCAGTATTAAACTGCGTACATCCCTGGAGGTTTAGGGGACAGGAAACACTCACATTTAAAACATATAATTAATAAATGGTTGAAAATTGCTTGTGCCCATTATGGGCAGTATTAATATATATACCCACATGCCAGCTAAGGTCAGAAGAGCTTTATTTAACAGCTGGTCTTATGTGTGTGACCCCTGTGATAACATTACATTACATTAATTGATAAGCCTGAAACATGCACTTGTCAAGGTTCAGAGGCACATTGTGCGAATATGACAGTAGCCATCGATCAGCTTAAGATAAGATATACTTTATTGATCCCAAGTTGGAACATTTGCGTTACATCAGCATGTGTAACAGTTAAATATGCAGTTGTGTTTATTTGAAAATCATTTAGTATAATCACATAAATTCTGTGTTTTATATTCAACAATTCTGTGTTCTTTATTTATTGATTGTTCAATACCTGACAAGGCCGGAGATGAAATATCTACATACATCTTATAAGAGTATAATACATTATGTATAATATCAGTTAAAATAAGTGCTTCAACATAGTTAACATTGCTGGAGGTATGCACAAATATTGATAGATGTCTTGTAATGCACTATTGAGGAACCTGCAACTCAAGTTTTTCATTCAGTGCAGAACTACACCACAGTTGTGTAGGCCTATATGATATGTCAATAAACTTTAGAAAATCTTGAAATCTTGAAAGGGATGTGCAAAATAGTCATTACATACAGTCTTTAATTAACTATTAGTAGAGAATAACGAGTAATGAATATACTTTATAGGGATCGTATTAATATCTAATAATACAAATATTGAAATTCAATAACATGCTTTAACCACCAGGTGTCCCTTTATATCAGCTGTGCACCTTTATGGTGTAAATACAGCCTATCTACCAATTGGATCAAATATAAAAGTGAGCCGAATTAGTGTTGATACTGCAAGGAGACGTATTGTGTGAAAAGAAATGTAAGATGTTGTTTAATGGCTGATATATTTATGATCCACGTCACGTTTTCAGTTCCTCATGTTTGTCTTCTCATCAGGGCTCTATAAATACAGAACTACGGCAGATATGTAATATGTAATGCAGCCGAACCGTGTATTACAATGCCGTTATGTGATGACTTTCAAAGAGAAAAGCAAGCACACTCGGAATAAGGTATTATTATTATTTTGGTCTGTTTCCGGTATTTGTTAATGACGATGTGCTCTGAGATGTGAGACTGGAATTGCACAGGGGGGAAATAACGTAGGCTATCTTTAGATGCGGATTTTGTTAAACTAATATGTTTAGGCTGTGGACCAACACTATACATTGACGGGGAAGGGGGTAGCAATAAAGATAACACCATTAAACAGTTACACAACATAACAGAAATAATATCGATAGCAGCGTCCCTAGCAACCACCTTGGTAACAATGAAAACGTCGCGATTTCCTGAAGTAATCTTCGTAATAACTAGCAAACTAAAGATCATGTACATGCACTGCACACATAATCTGAAATAACAACTCATATCTCTCGCATCAAATGACATCAAAACGCATTTTAATGGCCAAACTAACTTTAAAATAGGCATTTTCTACCGAGAATAAAACGAATTTCGGCCATGTTTTCTTTTTCTGCAGGGAGAAATTTGAAGATCACGTGACATAGACGCCAGCCATCGGAATGAATGGTGAAAAAACGGGGTTTGTCAAACAGAGCACATGGTGTAGGCCAAACGATAGCTGGGGATTCTGGGTAGTGTAGTGTCTTCTGCCATCCTTTACTCAGAAAACATATTTGTTTCTCCGAATCGAAGGGGTAAAATACAAAAGCATTGCACACAACTTAAACCAATCAATGTTGTGTAATTAACAAGGATAATCTGGTGTTTTTTAGTCGATGAGTAGTGCAGATATCACTGTAAAATCAATCGACAGTAAGAGGAATACTTACTTCCGGGTGTAAAATTCTCCATTATCCAATGGGAATGGATGCTCACATTGCCTTTAAGGGCAGCCGGCATAAAGGCCCTGTCACACTGTCCCGAAATTGATACCCGATGGACACACGATAAAGGAAATGTTCAAATTCGGCTGTGATCGTAGCAACATCGGGCCATTCGTGATTGTTCTTTACTTTTTCCGTCTTTATATGTAGAAAATATTACGTTTTCTCCGTAATGTTGTTTCCAAAACAACAACAATTTCCTGTCCACTGTCCTTCAAAATAATATATTATATCCTTTTTAGTTTCACACAACACAAATTGGGTTATTTACATAATATATTTACATGATTTTGTTGTGCAATAAAACAACCAGATGGACACACGATAAAGGAAATGTTCAAATTCGGCTGTGATCGTAGCAACAACGGGCCATTCGTGAGGGCATCTTAAGCCATCGTATGACCGCTGGCGGAGTTTCTCAGGCTCTGGCAGCAACTTCGTGAGCGGAGGCAAAATCTTTGGCATGCCAAAAAATTGCCGAAGGACCTTGCGAAGGTTCATTTTCGTGTTGAATTCGTGTGTCAATGTTGCCCTTCGTAAGGCCATCGTGAGGGCATCTTGTTATCCTCGGTGCCATCGGGCATTCGCCCCGATCAGAGTGAATGTGAATGCACCGATGATAACACGAAGATGACACGATTTGACAAGATGCCCTCACGAGTGCCTTACGAAGTTGCCGCTCACGAAGTTGCTGCCGGAGCCTGAGAAACTCCACCGGCGGTCATACGATGGCTTAGATGCCCTCACGAATGGCCCGATGTTGCTACGATCACAGCCGAATTTGAACATTTCCTTTATCGTGTGTCCATCGGGTGTCAATTTCGGGACAGTGTGACAGGGGCTTAAACGAATGCCGTGCTTCCATGAGCGTCAAATCCCGACGCAGATGGGAATACATTGCAATCAGTTGAAAGCTATTTGCGTCCCTTTATGACGCTGAAGGAGCCTAGGAGCGTCACAATTGGACGCCATGGACACTGACCAAACGTCGCTATTGGACGCTTAGGGAGTGAGAGTGTGTTGCTCTGATTGGTCTGGTGTCTTGCCTCTGTTGCATTCACTGAACACGGGAAATTACACACCTGCCGTCCTCTCGAGTGTCATGATGAGGTTCACGTAAAACACGGTTAATGTATTATATTATTGAGGTAGAATTGTCCGGGGCTACAGAAAAAACATTCGGGGCAGGCCAAAATATTATTTTATCAACAATGTGGAATTTATTGGCTACATATTACACAGATTATGCACAGCGGGAGCAGCAATAACCGTCACCGCACCCCCGGCCTGCCGCTAGGGGGTGCTGCAGCGCCCTCAGCACCCCCCTTCCCGCGCCCATGCACACACACACACACACACACACACACACACCATTTGTATTGTATTATTGTATGAGAGAGGTTCCAGGTTGAATTGAGGCGAATATTTGTCATTGTTCAAATGATAATAAACATTTCCATAAAGCATATTTGTCCACTCATATGATGATAAGACTATTACAAACTTGAAAAATATTCCTCTAAGGTACATTTAGAACAGATAAAAAATGTGCGATTAATTTGCGATTAATCGCGATTAACTATGGACAATCATGCGATTAATCGCGATTAAATATTTTAATCGACTGACAGCCCTAATTTAAAGAAAACCTATTTTTGTTTGAACGTCACAGTGACACATCATAGAGTTGGTCTGGGGGACACCATGAGCATCAAACACTTTATTTAGTGGAAACATTTATGGTGTAAATGTTGGTCTCAGTAGAATCATAAGAAGAAGTTATAATAAAACATATTGCAGGAAGGCTGTCTAGCGTTCTGTAAAGCTTTAACCTGTAGTAGTTACTGCGTCAGAGTCAAAACACAGGCATGATTCACTCCTTCCTTTTCTGTCTGGTTGTTTGGGGAAGTTTACACTTGAATGGTAAATTAACTGGATTTATATACACACTTTTACAGTCTTTACGTCTCATAGTGCTTGTACAAGTCAGCATTCACAAGGTGCACCTGCTCAGGGAACACACACACACACACACACACACACACACACACACACACACACACACACACACACACACACACACACACACACACACACACACACACACACACACACACACACACACCACACACACACACACACACACACACACACACACACACACACACACACACACACACAAACAAATCACCATCTGAAACAACTCCCTGTAACGTATCTTTCCCAAGGTGACAGCGACTTGTTGACTGCATAGGGCGTGGAACCACTGGCCATCTGATTGGAGGACGACCACCTCCTCCTAAATCAAGAGCATAATTAATTTACTTGTCCAGGGCTTTTAATTCTTCTTACTTCAATGAACGCAATTATAATAACATACATGTACATACTGTATATACATTTTTATCAGCATTTCACAAGGTGACGGAGGAATGTTCTCTCATCAGAAGACATGATTGAGGCAGTGGGTTCTGTAGAGTCTGAGTCTCGTCTGTCTCACATCAAAACATCATCCAAACTCCAGCGGCCATGTTGAGCAAATCAGACCCCTCAAGAACGCAGATCTGAAGGGGCATGCATATTAATCTGGGGATTGGCACATTGTTAATGGCAATGTTTTATTATGTGGAGAACAAGCTGCCGATGCTCTCGCTGGCCTCTCCTTCTTTGTCCCACCGTGTTTTTACTCGGCGCTCACATTGGCAGCTGTATCTTTTAATGAGATCAGACTTCATTAAAGAGGGCCCTCACCCACCCTTCCCCAGGTCCTCCAACGCAAACGCTTCAATTAGCCCAAACGGCAGGCAGCAGATATGAGTTATTATGTGCAGAAGGAGACGAAGGAGAGAGGAGAGGAGGTGATCCTAATGAAGCTGGAGTGCTATGCAAAGTGTATGTTTAAAAACCCTTTGTATGATGCTGGACACTGCTCAGTGCTTCTGCTCAGCCTTCAGAGTGTGGACATGTCTGTGTGCCATGTACAGTGGAGCTCCCTCGTAGAGTGAGCAGTCCTGCGGAGGCCATTTCTCTCTTTTTGCATTAACAACTGTTCTGTGTCTGAGAGGTTGTCATGGCAACAGCATGAGACACGTCTGCCATGTCACTATGGTCACAGATTCCATGAAGCTTCTGTTAAGTGCAGGCACATCTGTGCAGAATGAATACTGTATGAAGCTCATGCACACGTGTATGTATACTACATGTTGGTGAAACTTGGTGAAAGGGTGAAGCACGGGCCAAGGAAGAAACTTAGAATGGTTTGAGCGCGTCTGAATTTCTGGGGATGACAATTACATTTGTTTACCTTCTGTTTGGAGTCCTGGATATTGCTTTAGTGTGCATTCATGTTGTGTCAGAGCAAACAAACCATTTCCTGAAAACTACATTGAAATACTTTACAAAGTTTTATTTAAAGAGGCTTTTATCTATTCTTCTTTTTGTTTGTTTGGGGGGTTGTGCATGTAAAGTGTTGGTCTGCACAAGCTTTTCCCACAGGGGTTATCCACACCTCTATTGGCTAGTGCTTCAACACATTGTATGTGAGAGTGGAGACACTACATGCTCATATGAACCTGAACATGAGTAGTATATGTTCTTTTTGAAAGCTCTGAGCAATGAAAGACAACACATCTTTTTAGTAGCCTCCATGTTGTGACTTCCAGTTCACAAACTTGCATGTGAATGCAGCATCGACTCTGACTGAATCTTTATCTTGACGCCTGGCTCGGACACCGAAGGCCTTTAAGATCGGCCCAGAGCAGCGTCGGTAAGTCTGAATGTGTTTTACGCAGAGGATGACAGACACGTCTGCAAGGTGCTGCGTTCTCAGTCCGATTGAGTCAACAACAAAGCAGCATGGCTTGGAGATGAGTCTGAGGAAATGTGAAAGCCGTGTTGGCTGTTTGAATGTGGCCCAGGGGACATTGTCCAAACCCTGTCAGGACAGCGCGTCCATTTGAAGCTTTGCTGTTGGACAGAACTCTGTTCCGTTCTTTAATCCTCTTAATCTGTTCAAAGCGCTGGCTTTCTAAAATGACTTGGCAGGATTTCCATTTTACAGTAAAGCCCAATTTAACACGACATCACTATCGTCACTTAAAGGGAAACTGCTGTATTTCAGCATGTCATCTATTGTGACAATGTGTGCACGACAAGCAGTAACCCAGCAGACCTCCGCTGATAACACATCATATGTTTGCACACATGAGTAAAGTCTGAGGATTATCTGTTTTAATGCAGAATCAGATTGTGATAAATATCAGAGATTATCCTGGAAACAGATACGAATAGACAACAAACACCGATTTGGTAAATATAATATGGTACTTCAGTTCTTAAGCGGACTTTAACTGTGGTGTAATCTCTCTCCATCTGTGTCACAAACTCACAGGAAACTGAGTCTCTTATCAGCGAAGTCTGCCTTCCATCTTTAGCCCTTCTCCTTAGTGTTTTTACTTCATGAAATGTAATTAGCAAATATTTATTTTTTGTTGGTTTCTTAAAAATATCTTGTCAGGTGTTCTACTCCCTATCATGTGACTTCCGGTTCCAAAAACAAATACGTCGCCAAAGCACCAAACCCAAAGCCCTGCGCCGAACACACCTCCCCCAACCTTTCAATCATATGAGTTTGTCATTTCATACACGTTTTACACCATTACATCACATGTCATACATTACATCACATGACACTTGTATGACGCTTTTACCCAAAGCGACTTACACTCAGTGCTGTGGGCAATCTGATGGTGAAGCGTCTCAGGGACACAACGACATGCTGACTGCAGTGGGGTTTGAACCTGCTACCCCCTGATTCGATGTCCAGCACACTACACACTGAGCCACAGCCTCCCTCACACCAGGATCATACTTTACTAGAGATATTTCAAAAAGTCAAAAATCCTAGTCTTATGGAATGTTTGTATTTAGTCAATATTAAAGTAAGAGCACCATATTTCCTCAACTTCAACAACGTGCTTTGAGTTGCCTCAACATTATCACAAAAGCCTTGACCGTGGTTCGATTCACAGGAAGACACTTTGTGAGGAGAACAAACTCTACATGTTGCCAGATAATGTGTTATCCAATAAACTACTGCTCGTTCAATTACATAACATATTATTGTCTGCAGTACATGACTTTAAACTAAATAATGATTTCATCAAATCGTGTAATGATGGTAATCTTCTGCATCTGTTGGTGAAATGAAATAATTGCCTCGAGTACAAAACGTACACTCAAACATCACATCTACCACACAAAGCTCTGAGTGCGTTAGTCACATTTGCATATGTTAAATGTGTGCTCAGAAAAGGGTTTAGGAACGTATCAAATACTTCTACCGCTTAACACAATAACACAACCATCTGCTAATATGCTTCCACGAACCCGACACACATTCCCTGTCCATGTTTACAATTGTTCAAGCCTTTTGAAAGAGAGTGCTGATTGGGCCCCTTCAAGACTGACAGAACGTGCCTTCAAACAATCATCAACAAAAAAGTGTAACAGCAAACATAACAACAGGAAGTCATGCTTTGACAATGGTAAGGTCACAGGAGGAGAGATGAGGGCACGTCGGTCAGTGTTACTGTGGTGACAGTACAGAACACTGAAGACAGCTGACTCTACGGGAGCTGTCCGTTCAGCACCAGCTCAGCAGGCACGGAGGAACAGCCTGTTTCTCTCTGTTCTCCTCTGCGTCCTCCAGCTTGGATTTCTATTTTCACATATTGTTAATGGCTGAAATCAGGTCCAGTGTGCTGTGTTATGATCAACGATGACAATTATATAAAGTAGGTCCATTATCTGTTCACAGCGCCCCTGACAGTCGTTTCCATTATGCAGTAAATATCCCACGAAGATACAGCATAGCCATGTGCTCTGAATAAAATGAGCTTTTCGCTATATGTTGCCATGCCTTCAACCACCTGGTAACTACCAGGTAACCACCTGGTAACCACCTGGTAACCACCTGGTAATCACCTGGTAACCACCTGGTAACCACCTGGTAATCACCAGGGGGTATACTACGAAGCAGGATTTTCGCTTAGCGGCTACATTCAGGGGAAACTCCGGCTTTCCGGTCCTATGAAGCTGGTTCTCTTTTTAGCAGGCTAGATCTCCATGGTAATGCTAAGCGGCTAATCTGGTCGGGACCAGGTTAGGTTGCAGGCTAAGAGCTCAACTCAGTAAAAGCACCGCCTGCTGACCAATCAGAGCTCAGTGTGCGGAGTTTAAAGCGATCAAGTCATATTACAGGAGAAAGGAAATACAGAAAAACTGCCGTCGCAGGAAAGACGGCCGGCAAAAATCACTGACTGTGTGAACGTGAACATGAATAGAATATCACCTCCATCTTCAGAGCAATCTGACTATTATAACATTAGCGTTAAGAAAGCTTACTTAAATATCGGCCACAACATAAGTAACCGGATCAGAGTACATTAAGTACAGTCCGCGGCATATCACTTCATAATGTATCACATATCTCCTTATCTGAGTCAGCTGAGCCGTATCTGGCCGTGCAACACTCACAGTGTCACATACTGTATGCAGAAGGATTATTTTAAACAACACATTAAGTTGACGAAACACTCGAGACAAAATGAAAGTCAGATCGTGTCTTAGACGGGCAGTGATATCATAAACCTGTTAATGTACGCATTCAAACACTTGTTCTGTTCCCAGCTGTATTCACCTTGCAAATACCACCCCTTTCATGTGAACGCGCACCTAACTAGATAGGACACGGCTGGCTTGAGCGATCCACTTGATAACCCGCGTCGTAGGACCGCTTAGCGAGAGCGCGTATGTTTTGGATTAGGCCAACCGGCTAACTCCAACATATCCAGGTTATGTTGAACCAGGTTCGTAGTACAGGCCCCTGGTAAACACCCGGTAATCACCCGGTAATCACCCCCCACCCTCCCCAACCCCCACATCATCTCTTTGCCAGTTGAATTGTGCACAGCTCATGATCCAAAGTGCTTTAACGGACAGATTGAAATGGTGCCATGAAACCAGTCTGCCTTCATCGGAATGATGAAGATGTAGTGCCTTGTGTTGTTAAATAAACATTAGGATCACTGCCAGCGACTCCAACTGGTTGTTGACTAGCTGCACGTCTAATTAGTTAAGGCTTGTCGTGTTTTGCAAATGTTACACAGCATAAGAACTGTAGCTGTATGTTGAGACTGTTCTATCAGCGTGGATCCAGATGACACCTTTCTGTGTGGATTACACTGCATTTAAAGTGACAGAGGGGGTTGAAGCAACACAAGATTGTGATTCTTAAGGAAATCCCAAAAGCATTCATTAATATATCTAAACTGCAAAAACAAACTATGAACACAAGTATCGTTTTTGAAAACTTTTTTTTACAAGCTGCAAAATCCAACAACTTTTTCTATGAACACAAACGGCTCATTTTGGTAGATTTTTAGCCTAAAATGTGTGAAAATCTGGGGGCTGATGCTGATTGGACAGCATGGATACTTCACAGCTGTGCCATCACAATAAAAGGCCACTCTTAAATGTGCAGTTGTATTCATTTGTTAAACACAGAAACATAGATTTAGCATGACCAAGGTAATATGCTTAGTTTCATTCATAGGCGAAAGAGAACACTTCTCCAAAGTGCCAGGCGCCACTGGAGGCAGTCAGTTGCTACTACGGTTACAGCGACAAACTTCCACCAGGTGAACATCCAGTGCAATCTGTCCTGTTGGCTGCTCTCAGAACCTCTTACCGGTGTCGCAGCTGAAGGGTTCTGCTGGGTGGACTGCCAACCTCTGAGAAACACCATGGAGACAGCTGCAGAGCATCCAGCTCAGGTAGAGCTTCCTGCCGTCAGGGGGCCGACGACACCAACATGCTGCTTGAGAAGGCACACATGTAATAGTGCTGCTGTGTAATCAGGGTCTAGTTTCCCCACACCTGCCAAGTGGAGGGATTCACTTGGCAACAATGAGTGCTTACCTCCACAGATTCTAACACATTGGAGACTAACATTGAAAATAAATATGATCTTTCATATAAGCTTGTGATAAAGTATGAGAGTTTTGTGTATATAGTGTTGTTCAGTGAAACAAACTATGCAGACTTGAGAAGTACTGGATTACCTGTGACAGGATTAGGTAATCAGGATACAAAGGTGTAATCAGATTACTGTTACATTTCTACATGTGGGCGTTTGCTGCTGATGTATTTGTTTTTGGCCATTTAGTGCGTGTGTGTGTTTCGCCCACCATAGGAGTAATCTGGTTACATTACTTTTTTATTTTGATACTAGATTAGGTGACAGATTAAAACGTGTTCACAAGACACTAGTAATTGCAGTGAAATACTAACTGGATAAGCGGTGTTAGAAGAAAGGCACCGGTCCTCTCTGCGTGGGTCTATTTTCAGTCACCAGCCTTCACATTGCACTTCCTGAGTGTGTGGCACTCAAAGCAGATTCCATTAACATCACCAGTCCAATATATTCCTGAGAGGGATCAGGGGGAGAGCATTCCTACTATTACACGTGTTGAGTCCATTCTTGCATTTCTCCGACTGCTCCTTATCAAATATTAATATTTCTGTGAGTGCAGTAAGTAAATGTATTATAAAAAGAAAAGGCAGCAGGACTTATTGGATGTGCCTGAGAGGAACCCACACGGCACACTAACCACGAGACCTTCAGGTCAGCACACATATCTGGGAGAAAATGAGAATTTCATTGGGCCGTTTTTATGAAGCCCTGCTCGTCCAAACTGTAAAACAGACCCAAGCATCATGGGAAATGTGGAGTGGGAAATAAAGTGTACGGATAACTGTTGAGTCAAAGATCAGCACTCAGGCTGAACTTTCTCTTCTGCTCGTCTTTATTGCTTTTCTTGTTGTCATGACTATTTCATCTTATTTAATGGGAAGTACACGGTTGCGAGTGGTCAGTGAACGCAGCCAACAAGTAAACATTTGGATGGAAAGCTCAAAGTCACACTCATAAAACTTTAAGTGTGCCATTTGGAGTTTGCAATGGAACAAAAAACGAGCACATGCCGTTCCATCTGTCACAAACAACTCAGCCCTAAAGTTAGCGAAATGAGGGAGAGAGGAAAACTCTAGGCAGCGAAAACATCCAGAGTGATGGATGACAGCCTGCGTACATTTATCATGTATATTAAAGTACCAGCGTGTAGGAAATATCTGCTACGTAACAGTCCTGCAATCAGAATCTTACTCAAGTAAAAGTAGAAAAAGTGTTGGCATCAACATATATGTCAAGTACCGAGAGTACGCAGATTGGTCCATTTCAGAATAATATATGATATGTTTTATAATGATTGATCATGAAAGTGTTCTCAAAGCTGGTGAAGGTGCAGCTCGTCTGAATGACCTTGTAGACTCGTATATACCCACTGCTCCTGGTTCTGGACTCCTGGTACTAGGATGGGTCACATGCAGAGCACACATGTCACTGTGTGCTCTGCATGTGTGACCAAGAGGGGTAGCTGGTGGATTTACTCCAGGTGGAACTAAAGTCTGATTTAAGACTTGATTATATTTCACATCATTCATCCACATCTGTAAAGTAACTAAAGGTATTACATACATGTAGTGGAGTAACACCATTTCCCTCTGAGTACAAAGTAGCAAAACATTGAAATACTGATGTACAAGTGCCTCACAATGGTACTTTAGTGACGGTATTAGTGACTTCACACTCCTGGTGCTCGTTACTCAGTATGTAGTAAATAAACACGTCTTGGAAGCCTAAAAGTGTAACTATGGTGATTAGATCCAAACGCCTGAACCTTTGTGGAGGCTTTGATTCTCCGTCCACCTGGATGCCTTGCCTGTGGGCGCAGTGCTCCTGCGCCCCATGTCCACTTTGTGTGTGAGGAGATAAGCGCTCTCTTCTCACACACAGCTCGAGCTGTTTGCACGTGGCTATCTGTGAGGCAGGTGTGCACGCAAGCTTTGACTTTGTAAGCCATATTCAAACAAAGAGGGATTACATCTATTCTTCCAGCGCCAGGGAAGCATCCCGCTGAGCCCGGGGGCTTATTTAACAGGTTCTACACATCTGTACACGGCAGAATGGACAGAGATAAGGGGGGGGCATACTGAGCACATCAGATATGGAAATGTGGGCGATGTGCTGAAGCAGTGAAGAGATGAAGCGAGGCTGTGATTGACAGGAGGGAGGGAGGACGTTCAGTGTAGAGGAGGGAAGGAGGCGGAGGAGGAAGGAGCTGCTTCTGGTTTACAGTCATGTGTTCTGCCTGATGAACTGAGTGTGTGTAGACACAGGAGACATTTCACCTGCTATCAGCTAGAAGAGCTAGCCTCTATTGAAGTGGGAGGATTATTCATTCAGTTAATAACACACATTGTTTTAAACAGGATGAGGAAAGGTTTTAAATGTTATTGTGAAATTCACAATCTTCTTTTTTTTAAATGTAAAAAAAAACAAAAAAAACAAGAGTTTCCCACGCGTTTGTTGACCAGCTCTCAAATTAGAAACCCTTGACTTAAGTATTTTCATATATTTCTAGTTTTTATATATATATATATAGGGTTAGGGGGTTAGGGGGTTAGGGTTAAAGCTTTAGTTTCTTAGCAGATTTATATTTTTGCACACGTACTTGTGAAAGTACATCTGAAATTATTAGCCGAGTTATTGATTGACAGAAAATTGATTGGCAACTATTTGGATCATTGTTAGTCACTTTTTATGAAAAATAAATCATTCATACCTATGTTGCAAATGTATTATCTTTTCAATTTACACACGGCATCTATTGCACGTCTGTCCGTCCTGGGAGAGGGATCCCTCCTCTGTTGCTCTCCCTGAGGGTTCTCCCATTTTCCCTTTAAACTGGGTTTTCTCTGGAAGTGTTTCCTTGTACGATGTGAGGGTCTGAGGACAGAGGGTGTCGTATTGTCATACTGATATTCTGTACACACTGTGAAGACCACTGAGACAAATGTAACATTTGTGATATTGGGCTATATAAATAAACATTGATTGATTGATTGATTCATGGTTGTAGCTTAAATATAAGGATTTGCTACTTTCGCCAATAATTACAATAGTCTTAAATGATGTGATTTAATGTTGAAGACTTAAAAAACTATGAAGGTGACAGCATTTCTAAGACTTTACAGTATTTTTACAAAATAAACAATTCATATTTATTGTTTTTATTTTAATCAAGAAACTGCTGCTGTCCAAGTATATAGAAATGTTTAACTTTTATCTCAGTTAAGTAACATTTAAATGTATGCAACCTCTTCATGACTAAAAATGGTAAACATACCCAGAAGCAAGGGCACTCACTTACGCTCTGATTGGTAGATCAGCACATTAACTATAAACCCATCATCATCATCATCATCATCATCATCATCATCATCATCATCATCATCATCATCATCATCATCATCATCATCATCATCATCATCATCATCGTCATCGTCATCGTCATCGTCTTCATCATTCTGCTAAATGTTTATAAACGCCTCCATTGAAGAAGAAGATGAACCTTTATTTTTCCCCAGTTTAAGTTTCCACTTATAAATGTGTTAATACACACATAGTTATACACACATTATACAGAGATACTGAGAATATACTTCTGTAACATAATGACATCACTATGTAACACTCTGTTTGCCAGCGCTTCAACACATAGTATGTGATAGGCTAATGCGCGAGACATCTCTAAGTGGGTGACCAATCAAAACAGAGGTGCTGCTGCACAGGCGGTATGAGACACATAAAGACCTCTTTGAACATTAAAGCATGGAGACATGTCACACATACTAACTGTATGTATAGACAATTCATCACCCAGATTGTTGTCTTGGGTTTAACTCTCATCACTGAATGCATTACTACTGAGTGGACTAATCTCTGACCTTTGTATTCTCTACTCTCTTATTTCACTATCAAGGCAGTGAGTTACGGCGCCTTCGTGTTTCCAGAGGTGTGTGCATCCATGAAGAAGCGCTTAAGAGTGAGGAAGAGACACACTGAGGGGAGTGAAAGAGCCCAGGCAGCGAGCAGGAGCACCCAGAGGCATGAATCATCTCCGCTGACAAGGAGACAAAGGTCTGAAACATGTAATAACTCAACTCTTACGGCGTGTCTGTCACTGCGGTCTGAATGTTGAATTTTACACCAGCGCGTGTGTGAGCCAAAGATGCTAAACTCTCCTGCTTACACGAAGGGCACCTCTGTGGAAGAAGGATGGGTAGTTTGGGCCCCCGTGGGGCCGAGGCGTGTTTGTCAGATATGACGCCGGCCAAAATAATACCAAGATGCAGAGAGAGACAGTGTGAGAAAAAGTTTTTAGAGAGTACTTGTCCATGGACAAGTGAGTTTGGCAATTTACTTGTCCGAATACATTTTTCACTTGTCCAGAATGGACAAAAATTGGGGCCACTGGAATCGCTTTTCTACAACTCAAAGACGCTTGCACGCTTACACATGTCTTGCAATACACATGCTGCAGCTGCCCAGCTGCTCACTGTTTGTAAAAGTAAATAAATAGTATTTTCATTTCAATAATGTACTTTCTATACCCTGCTTCATAAACAATACTGACATCCTGCTCCTCCGAGTCTGGGGGTCCGGGGATGTGAGGACAGCGCGAGGACACAGACAGGGAGGCTGCTTCACTTCATAAAGGAAATGGCGGTCAATATTAACAACACAGGAGCTAAAACGCTTAATAACCTTCATTACGTGTTAGAGAAAGAACATAAGAAAGTTTGACAAAGATGAGGATGTTAAACGGGCAGCGGATCCGCTGTGTGTAGAAAGACAGAGAGAGAGAGAGACGCTGAGCTGCACCGTGCAGCGATCAGCTGATACGGAGCATAGAGAGAGCTGCAGTCCGCGGGGCTCGGCCTCGCCTCCTGTCCTCACAACTCTTATTAATCCCGGGACCGGACAATTGTTATTTGTTCCTACTCGGAACCGAATTTTTCTTCCCAACCCTGCCACTGTGCTACACTTCCCGCCCCGCCCCGCCCCCTGTACAGAAAGCGGCAAGCAGAACCAAATCTAACATTTCTAAACGAACAATGGCGGACACGTACAATTTGCGAATGAGTTCTGCCTTTTGTAAACTGAATTTATCAATCATTTGTCAATAAATCAGGCCGAAAAACGTCACTTGTCCACCGGACAAGTCAATTGAAAGATCTACTTGTCCGATATTGTAAATAACACGTCCCGGACGGTGGGACGTGTACTTTTTCGCAGACTGAGAGAGGAACAATGGCACGCAAGGAGAAGAGGAACTGAGACGTGAGGCTGTGTGCTACAGAGGTGTCCTGTTGTATGAGCAACATTACTGCATCGAGGAGAATAGTCTATGCTCTGCAGATTGAGAGTTCCATGTTTGTTCCAGAGCGAGAGCGTTCCTCGCCTGCAAATGAGCATCAGGTTCAAACGGAATCCCCCTGTGGCCAAATGAATGTCGCCTAATCTCTATATAGATTTGTAAACGAGTGCATGTGCTTCAAGGCGTTCTTGCACATGTCAGCACAAACTCCAGTATGTTACCACACACACGAGCACACAACCCTTGACTCTGTTGGTGGAGGAGATATCCCCAAGGCCCCGAACCAGAAGGGCTGAGAATTCCTGATTCTGTCACCGATACAACACAGCGTGACCTTGAGGAGCCGAGAGCAGCACTAGCTCACATTCTCAGGCCTCATATGAGACTGTGTGTGAGTGTGTATCATGCCACATAAGACCCCCACAATCTCACCAATCCATCACGTTGGAGACTTTTGTTCGGGGGTTGGGAGGGCAAGGTATTTTATTTACACCTCAGGGCGTGCGGTTCGAAGGTTGAGAGTGTAAATGAAAAAAGACGTTAAAAGAAGATTTTTCACTTGAGGAAGAAATGAGATGTGTCCGTTTATTCATAAGAACCATTTTTATTATTTCTGTTATGTCACTAACGATAACTTAGAAATGGGGCACTGAAAGGGGATCAAGCGTATGGCGCATTGTTGAAAGTATTGCAATATTTATATATTTGCAGTATTTTGAAGTAACTGACACGAAGGACCACAGGAACTCAGATGCACGATTTGGTTTTGACTTCAAACATATCTTTTATTTTACAAAATACTTTTCAAAGGAAAAGATTACTAGGATCAACTAGGATACTCAAAAGATCTCTAAGTTCGACTAGGTTGCTCAATAGTTCACGAGGGAATACATACATGGACTTGGTGTAGACAAGACGAACTGACAAAAGACAAAGGGAGAGAAGGGCTATATATGCACACAATAGGTAATGGGGCACAGGTGAAAACAATCAGGAGCAGGAGACCGCAATCAAGCTGGCAGGTGACACACAAAGACAGGAAGTGTGGACACCTGAAAAGAGAGGGTAGAGTCAACACCAACGTAAAATGCAAGGTCACAAGAATAAACACAAAACAATCAACTAAAAGAACTCTAACGCTGAAACCTTACACTGACAACATGCTGTATTAAGTTACTGCCAATGCCAACCAAACATGTAAAGAGACCCTGTTCTGGGGTGTTCCCTCTCCTGTAGTGTTCTATAGGTTTATGTGCATGTTAATGGTCTGCAAAGACTGTTTTGAGGATGTTATTGAGGCCTGAGATGACAGAAAGTCTTTTATAAAACGTTCCTTCAATGTGATACGTTAACAAAGGTGGAACGTTTTGCCTGCAACATTCTAAGGATGTGTTTTGGACGTTGTTGGGTAACCCATTAAAGATGTTCTTTATAAAACGTTCCCTCAATGTTACATGATAACAAATGAAGAACATTCTCCAAGAAACATTCTGAAAATGTTTTCAGGGTGTTATTCTTTTTTTATAGAACGTTCCTGTTATGGCCAATATTAACACGGTCATGGTCAACATCAGATTTATTTCTAGAGGGCTTTAAAAAACAAACTTGTTGCATCTGTTTGAAAAGGATGTTTTAAAAAAGATCTGATGTCACCATATGTTCCTTTTGAAAAAAACAAACAAGCACGTAATTCATGATGAGCTGTAAGCAGATATTGCATGTTTGCGGTGGCATGTGTGAGTTCCCAGCTAGAAATGTTTGTTCTATTTCGTATATGGCTTCGCCCTCTAAGGCTATCGCTATTGGGTAATCCCCCTGCGCACCCACGCAGCACTGAAACACTTGTATTCCACGCCCACCCGCAAGGTGGGCCCCATCCTCGGGCTTCCTTCCGGTATAAATAGGAAGGAGGCCCGACAATCTGCTTCCATACAAAATAACTTTTCTTCAGCTATTCGTGGAGCCAGTGGGACCCAGCACTTAGAGGGCTACGCCAATGCTCATAGAAGCTGGAGTTACAGTAGGTAACCCCAGTTCTATTTCGTATATGGCTTCGCCCTCTAAGGCTATCGCTATTAGGTTAAGGGCGAAGCATGATGTAGTCTGCGCCCGGTACCAGAAGCACAGACACACCTGCTCAATAACAACCCATGCCTATTGCGCCATGAGTAATGGCGCATCGCCATTATGCCCTACTGTTCTTAAAATGTTTTTGGTTCCCAGAATGTTCTTCTGAAAGGTAGGATAACGTTCTCTAAAAGCATTCTTAAAATGTTTTGTGATAACTTTCTTAAGATGTATGAGCGCATTGCGACAATGAATACAGATGTAGCGCTTCATTTCAGACAGTTTGAAATGCGAGGGCCGTGATTGGTACGTGATCTGCCCTCGCTCAAGGGAAAACCTCCAGCTTGACTTGAGACCTCCCCCGTGATAAATAAATGTAATTATTATGAAGCCAGCTGCAATCACCAGGGGGTTCCACACTGGAGCTCATGTGAAATAAAGTCAGATACAATACGCTGGATGTACAGCGGAACTTTGTTAAGATCCATATGTCACGAATACAGGGTCGGCTCTAGAACAAATCGAATGGGGGGGCAATCATTTACCATGGGGGGGCACAGACTGCCGTCAACAACCAACACACAAACACCAACGCAACTTCAATTTAAAAAAACATGCTGTAAAGTCTATTGTCTTTCACACACATGTCAGGGGTGTAGTGCTGTTTTATAGCGCACCTATGACTTCTGCATACATGCACGATTGTGACACGACCACCAAAACAGAAATATATGCACTCCGCTCTGCATCAGCCAAACGGCTCTCTGCACCCGCACTGCGAGGGGGACCCAAGTTCCCATCAGCAAAAATACGTGGGTTTGTTATCCTGGCTCCAAAATGGTGGAATGAGCTCCCCATTGACATCAGGACAGCAGAAAGCCTGCACTTAGAATAGAATATAATTCCTTTATTGTCATCGCACCAGGTACAACGACATTTAAAAAAGCAATCCTCGCAGTGCATTTCCACATAAAACGAATAAATATATTATCTATATAAACATATACACATTAAACATGATCACACATCCATACATGCCCGCACATTATTTAAATACAGTTTACAATATCAAAAAAACAAAAACACAGGGATGATATTTTGCATCTCTGATGTCGATCATTAGTTAATACAACTATTAAAAAGTAGTGCAGTTGGAAGTTGTAACTGTTCAGTTCAGCGTTTGACAGTGTTCAGTTCTCGTATGGCTCTGGGGTAAAAACTGTTTTTCAGTCGGTTTGTCCTTGATTTAATTGACCTGTAGCGTCTACCGGAGGGCAGAAGAGCAAACAGAAAGTGTCCAGGGTGTGAAGAGTCTGCAATTATTTTGCCTGCTCTGTTGAGGCAACGTTGGCTGAAGAGTTCCTCCAGAGAAGGCAGTGAGCAGCCGATGACCTTCTGGGCTGTGTTGATGACCCTCTGAAGGGCTTTCCTGTCCTTGATCTTCAGCAATGTGTGTGCCGAGGAACCTGAAGGCGGGAACCCTTTCCACACAGTTGCCGTTGATGTACAGTGGATCTGGTGTTGTGCTGTTTTTCCTGAAGTCTATAATGAGTTATTTTGTTTTTATGGAGTTCAGAACAAGGTTATTATCTGAACACCACACTGCCAGTCTCTGGATTTCATCCCTGTAGGCTGACTCATCTCCTCTTGTGATCAGTCCAACCACGGTTGTGTCGTCCGCGAACTTGACGATGGTGTTGGTGGGGTGAGTGGGGGCACAGTCATAGGTGTACAGGGAGTAGAGCATGGGGCTCAGCACACAGCCTTGTGGTGAACCGGTGCTGAGTGTGAGGGTGGAGGAGAGGTGAGGGTCTATTCTCACTGTCTGGGGGCGGTTAGTTAGGAAGTCCTTAATCCATTGGCAGATGTTTGGGGAAAATCCTAGGTCAGATAGCTTGGAAACCAATCTTCCCGGGATGACTGTATTATAGGCAGAACTGTTATCAACAAAGAGCATCCTCACATAGCTCCCCTGGTGTTCAAGGTGGGACAGTGCACTGTGAAGAACAGTGGCGATGGCATAGACCTATTTGCTCTATACGCAAACTGATTTGGGTCGAAGGTGGGTGGGAGAATGGTTTTGATGTGCTGCAGGACCAGCCTCTCGAAACACTTCATGATGAGCGGTGTGAGTGCTACCGGACGGTAGTCGTTGAGGCTGGAGATTATGTTTTTTTCCGGCAGAGGGATGATTGTGGCAGATTTCAGGCATGAAGGGATGATGGATTTGGAGAGTGACAGGTTGAAGACCTCCGTAAGTTGGTCTGCACACTCCTTCAACACCCTTCCCGTCACGCCATCAGGGCCTGCAGCTTTCCTCGGGTTCACCGCTCTGAGCACCCGCCTCACATCATGCTCCTGCACAGTGAGGGTGTGACTGTTGGATGCTGATGAGGTTGTTGTGTCCGTCTCGACTGCATTGACCTCAAAACGAGCAAAGAAACAATTAAGTTCCTCTGCCAGTGAGGCGTCCCCGTCAACCGTTGTGCTGTTATTGTTCTTGTAGTTGGTGATGTGCTGTATACCTTGCCACACCCGCCGTGGATCGTTGTTGGTGAAGTGGTCGTCAATCTTCCTCTTGTAGGCTACTTTGGCATCCCTGATGCCTCTCTTCAGGTTGGCTCTAGCTGCACTGTATTGAGCACTATCACCAGACCTGAAGGCGATGTTTCGGCCCTTGAGGAGAGCTCTGACCTCCTTCGTCATCCAGGGCTTCTGGTTGGGGTATATCTGAATACGTTTTTCAACAGTCACATTATTCACACAGTTCTGTATATAGCAGAATACAGTTGATGCGTACTCCTCCAAGTCCTGAACCTCAAGAATATCCCAGTTAGTCCTTTCGAAGCAATCCTGTAGCTGCGAGGAAGCTCCTTCAGGCCATGTTTTAACAGTCTTTGTGGTGGGTTGAGTTTTCCTCCTGACAGTGGTGTATGCTGGGGTTAAAAGGATGGACAGGTGATCTGACTGCCCTAGATGTGGTAGTGCTACAGACTTAAATCCATTCTTAATGTTTGAATAGGCCTTATCCAGTGTGTTTTTACCCCTGGTAGCACATTTTATGTGTTGTACAAACTTTGGGAGAACTGTCTTCAAGTCTGCATGGTTGAAATCACCAGCTATGATATGGGCGGCTTCGGGATATGTGCTTTGTTGTGAATTGATAGCACTGTGCAGGTAGCCTAGCGCTATTTTAGCATTAGCATCTGGTGGTATGTAGACAGCTGTTAGTATGACAACGGTAAACTCACGAGGTAAAAAGGCCTGCATTTCACCGTCAAGTACTCCAGGTCTGAAGAGCAATGACTGTCCATGATTATGGCATCCTTGCACCAGTTGTTATTTACGTAAATGCATAACCCCCCTCCCCTGCTTTTACCAGAGTCGATGTTTCTGTCCCAGCGGTATGCTCTTCACCCCGCTAGCTCAATGGCTCCGTCTGGGATAAGTGGGTGTAGCCATGTCTCCATTATGATCAGGATGCAACAGTCTTGTACGTATTTATATTCAGACATCTGTAGGTTTAGTTCATCCATTTTGTTGAGGATGGATCTGGCGTTCGTGAGAAAGATGCTGGGTAGCGGTGGTTTGTGAGGTTGTCTCCTTAGCTTAGCCAGTTGACCGGACCGGCATCCCGCTTCTGCTTCCTGCTCCTCCTCCGCCTCCGATGCCTGGTGGAGCCGACAACAATCCACGGAGAGCCCGGTGTCCTGGCTATCTCTTCCGGTATATTGTGGGAGTGCGAAAATGCACTTGTTATCGCCACATTGCACTGTAATCCTATCGTAAGTAGGTCCCTGCGGCTGTACATAGGATTCGCACTGCTAACCGTAACATTGGCTAGTAGACATACGGACGAAAACACACATAGAAAGCACAGAAAGGAAGAGCTACGAGCCGCTGCGACTGTGCGCGCCGCCATCATGACATGACCTCACTTCTTCCGGCGCAGACTGAAAACTCATCTCTTTCGACTCCACTTCGAGCGATAGAACTATTAACAAAGCACTTATATACTAATAAAGGACTGGCTTATCTAAAGCCAGTTGAATAGCACTTGAAATGTTTTGGCTCTATGAAACCTGATGTACTTTATGATTCTGTTTTCTTCAAGTTTGTATTTTGTTGGTCGAACGCACTTATTGTAAGTCGCTTTGGATAAAAGCGTCAGCTAAATGCAATGTAATGTAATGTAATATGGACATAGGCCACCATATAAAAGTGTGCAAATGTATTTAGTAATGCTGTCAAAATTATCGCGTTAACGACGGTAATTAATTTTTTGAATTAATTGCGTTACAATATTTAACGCATTTAACGCATGTGCAGAATGGCCCACCCCATACATCCCACCAGTGGCAGCGCCAGGGTATGGCTGGGGTAGGCTACACCCATACCAAGAAATGGCTTAGCCCCACCATGAAAAATGATGTTAAAGTAAGCAAAATAAAGTCTGCCAACTCGCGCGGAGTAAATTGCACGGACAGCAGTTAGTAAGATTGATTTCAGAAGCCACTTGTCTGGAAATACCGAAGACCAGAAACGGTTTTGAAAACTTTTGTCACATAGTGATCGTCTTCTCAATAGAACATCTTTGATAATGTATTCTGGCCAATCAGAATCAAGATAACGGCGTGGTGTTGTTGCAGGAAGTCCCGACGGAGAATACTTTTGCTGTAGTACAGGGGTGGACATAACTGGTACACAGCCTATGTGCGTAATCTGAAATGCGTACCAGCACTTGTGTCACAAAGCGCATTTGCGTACCGATGTACTTGGGAAGCTTTTCCAGAAGGCGGTTAGATCACCGGACTCCGTGTGCACAGACAGGGCTGCTGTTAACGTCGGTCTGTACAACGGAATTGTGCCAAAACTACGCCAACCGGCTGCGGAGGGAGACTCCCCCCCCCCCTTCACTGGAGAACTGCGCTAAAACAGCTGATCACAACGTTCACACTCTGTGGTCACAGTACTCCACTAACCCCCCCCCCATCGACTTTCCTGAAGTAGCCTACTCCCCCGTTGATAGAAATCAACACGTAATGAATTAAGACCCCACGGTTTGATGATTGATAAGTGTGTGTGGGCTGTCTTTCATTTTGACATGCAGAAAAATGTTATAATAAACATAGATACTGTATGTTAAATGGATATATCCGCCTTCTTTCATTTATCTTTCCATTCCCACAACAATATACATAAATAAATGGCATATTTTGGACATAGTTCGAATGGTGATTAATCATGATTAATTAATTTTTAAACTGTGATTAATCTGATTAAAAATTGTAATCGTTTGACAGCCCTAGTATTTAGTATCCTATCCATGTGAACATGTTTTAGGTGGGGCATGTTCTCTCGGGAAGATTATTTTTAAAATATTGAATCAATCAATCATCAATCTGGTGCACTTTGAGAGCAAAATGAAGAGATCTATGGATAGCGTACATCTCTTAACATCCATATGAAACAGAACTGTACACAGATTTACTTTTTCTTTATGGATATTTTACTAATCACTCCCCTTTTAAACTGTATTCTTGTGTTACTGTCCTATAGTATTTCATACCCGTTTTTCATTTATTCTCTTATTCTTTAATAACTATAATGATCATATAAAGGTGTTCCTCGCAAATACTTGTTTACATACATTGTGACCAAACCGTTTGAGACCCACTGAGATAACTTACACTAAAGTGAACTATCTAAACACTGAGAGAGTCCTTACCTCACTGAGCTGACGTTATAAGATCCTCTCAGTCTGACAGGAGAGGACTCTCCTCCACCTTGGTGTAGAAACAGCTCTTTATATCTGTTAGCATAGCTAGTTAACCAGATGCTAACAACAACATTCCGTGTTACCACTCACGCAGTCACAAAATGCGCTCGTGCCACACACACACAGAGCCGAGCTTGAATGAAACACAGAGACCCAGAAGTATGCTACTTGTACTGTACTGTATATCATATTATTTTCGATGGCTTTACTGTATTCTTTCACACACAGTGACGTCACGAGCTACCCACAATGCAACACGCGCCATCTATATATACAACCCAGTCTCACGGCATTTTTAATCTATTGATTCGTGTTCACCAACACGATTTGCCCCTTTTTTTCGTGTTGCACAGCACGATTTTAAAAGCAATGTATTTCTACTGCCTGCAGCACGTCTTTTTCTCCGGTCGGGTCGAGGAAGACCGGAAGCTGTGTGGTTCATAAAAACATGTTCTTACTCAATATCAAGCCACAGTTATTGCTTTTATTTGAAATCGTATAATTTCTGACTTTTGTTGCCGTCTGTGAGGAAAATAAATGGGGCTCAGAGCCTCAGGATACTGACATCTGTATTTTTTAAATCTTTTTTTCCTTCTAATTTGTTATTCTTTTCAAAATAACACACTGTTATTTTACTCACCAATAACACTCAATTATCCTTGCTTTTATTTATTGGTTTAATTCCATAATCTCGGGCTTTTTTGGCATCCGTCAGGAACTGAATTTCAAAATAAAAATAACCGGAAACAGACGTAGGCATTTCGAGCGATTACCCAAGATCTTCAGCTATGGTTTTAAGCTCGCTTATTGGATGTGTTAGCCGCAATGCATGCTGGGATTTGGTGTTTATATTATATGAAATCCGGAAAACATTTTAAAAGAATAAAATAATACTTAATTCCGAGTGTTCTTGCTTTTCTCTTTGAAAGTCATCACATAACGGCATTGTAATACACGGTTCGGCTGCATTGTATATTACAGATCTGCCGTAGTTCTTTATTTAGAGAGCCCTGATGAGAAGACCTTTGGAAAAACTGAGAAAATGCCGCCGAAACTGAATACTTGACTTTAAACAACATCTTCAATTTCTCTTCACACAATACGTCTCCTTGCAGTATCAACACTAATTCGGCAGACTTTTAAATTTGATCTAATTCACAGATTATATTTACACCATAACGGTGCACAGCTGATATAAAAGGACTGTATTTTTTAAAGACATTACTGATTTTCTTTGAATGTAAGAATGTAAATACTGAGTCTGAAATAGAATAGCAATATGCTGTAAAATTATGTGAAAGCATGAATAAAACGTGTCCTTCACTAATAATACAAAGTTATTATGGCCGTGTGCACCGCTTAGTGGTTAAAGCACGTTATTGAATTATTGTTTTTATGTGTTATAATATAACACATAAAAACAATAAATGTACTCTTAATATTTTTTTCATTAAATATTATTTGAATATTTGAATACAAATATGAAGAGTACATACTTTCATAGGGGGAAAGTAGAAGGTCTGTGATAGAAATATAGAATATAAAAAATCAAGAAGATACTATAAGTGATCTCAACAATAAAACAGTTTAGTGCAGGATGTACAAAGATATTAATAGGAGGAGGTGCCAAACAGAAAAACGAATTAACCTTTATTTAAACATTAAATAACAGATTAAGGTCTTCTTTTAAATAAGAAAAAAACTTTACTATCTACAGATAAATATTAAGCCTGACAAAGTACTTAACGTCTAATATATTGCTTTCCTGCTATGCTAACTATGTTGAAGCACTTATTTTAACTGACATTATACATATGAATTATAATCTTATGTATGTAGATAGAATAAGAAATGTGCAGAATATGAATATGTTTAATGGTGGAGGTACACACATATTGATAGATGTCTTGTAATGCACTGTTCGATTCCAGTTTTGGATAGTCTGGCGTGGTTTCGTTCCATTTCACACAGCTGTTTGACGCTCTGTGTAACTTTACGAGGACTGTAGTCCTAAACGATAGCTGGGGATTATGGGTAGTGTAGTGTCTTCGGCCATCCTAAACTCAGACATGTTGACAATCGCAATGATGCTCGAAATGTCCCTTATAGGCCTACGTCTGTTTCCGGTTATTTTTATTTTGAAATTCAGTTCCTGACGGACGCCAAAAAAGCCCAAGATTATGGAATTAAACCAATAAATAAAAGCAAGGATAATTGTGTGTTATTGGTGAGTAAATAACAGTGTGTTATTTTGAAAAGAATAACGAATTGGAAGGAAAAAAATATTTAAAAATACAGATTTCAGTATCCTGAGGCTCTGAGCCCCATTTATTGTCTGTGCCCCATTTATTTTCCTCACAGACGGCAACAAAAGTCCGAAATTATACGATTTAAAATAAAAGCAATAATTGTGGCTTGATATTGAGTAAGAACATGTTTTTATGAACCACACAGCTTCCGGTCTCCCACGACCCGACCGGAGAAAAAGACGTGCTGCAGGCAGTAGAAATACATTGCTTTTAAAATTGTGCTGTGCAACACGAAAAAAAGGGGCAAATCGTGTTGGTGAACACGAATCAATAGATTAAAAATCGTGTTGGTGAACACGAATCAATAGATTAAAAATCGTGTTGGTGAACACGAAATGCCGTGAGACTGGGTTGATATATATATATATATATATATATAAATACGCCATTTTCCTGGAGGTGCAAATATCCTGGAAGTGCAAATATAAACAGCTAGCTAACGTATCCAGGCAGAGCGCACTAGGTTTTTTTTCTGAATTAACGACCGAAGAAATCGCTGCATGTCTTCGGATCACATCTCTGGACTTGAGGGGTGTGCTCTAGGTCGGTACCAGCATAAACTAGAGCTGTGTGGGTTGTCCGATTGCCTTTACAGACTGCCTGCAGATGTATGGAAAAACGACAGTGGCCTTCGTCGATTTTGGCTGCATCTACGTCTAATTTCTGGAAACACCAGGTGAATACCCCACTTGTCACAATAATATTATCATGCCATTGCATACATGTGGTATTTTAGAGTTGACTAGATATTGATTAAGGCAATAGAATATGATATTCAGTACAGGAAACTTAGCAACACCTAGACGGTGTACGGCTGCTCGCACCTCGCGTAAAACGTTGGATACCGGAAGTACGGTGTCGCGCTCGGCCCAATACCCGTATGTGTGTGTGAAAGAATAATCAGTGTAACAGATGAACAGATTGCCACTGGGCTTTCATCGAAACACACAGCCATGTAATGATAACAAAACAAAGGTCGGGGGTCATTGGTCAAGCAACACACCAATCAGAGAGCAGCAGTGAGCACACCTCAGGCTGTGTTTTATATTTGTATTCTTTATTTTTGATGTATTTCACACAAAAAACCTTTAGTGGAAACGTTTTCACTTATATGATTAAAAATAAAATAAAAACCGGCAAAGTGGCAAGGCTTGCCCACCCTGCGTTGGGGGGGCACAGTGACTCATTTGGGGGCCCGCAAATGACCCCCCATGACGCTGACCCTGCACGGATATCATACTCTGTGCTAAATAAGAGACATGTAATCATTTAACAAAATAATGTTGTTTAGTCGAAAAAAACGAACGGGAGGAAATGCAGCTCGGCTCTCGATTTTTAATCCTAATTTAATCTTCATCTTCACCACGATCATTTATGTTTATGTTCGCCGAATTGACATGAAATCACTGACACATATGAATATACTGTATTCAACTTCACTAAAACGTTATTAACGTGCCTAAACTCAGTAATTCACTAAAAATATTTATATTTTAATGGAGCCTCGTCGGCAGATCAGGATCCCAACGCGTAGCACGTTATCCTACCCTAAAATAATAACATTCTGGAAACATAAACATTTTTAACTTGCAGCTGAAAACATTTTAAGAATAGTAGGGCATAATGTTCTAACACTGTTATCAAAAACAATTAAAAAAGGTTATTACCAAGCATTTTAAGAATGTTTTTAGAGAAAGTTATCCTCCCTTTCAGAAGAACATTCTGGAAACCAAAATAAAACGTCCCGCTGAAAACGTTTTAAGAACAGTAGGGCATAATGTTCTAACAATGTTATCAAAAACATCTTAAGAAGGTTATCACCAAACATTTAAAAAATGTTTTTAGAGAACGTTATCCTACCTTTCACAAAATATAAACCATATGAACTTAGTCAATCTTATAGGAGTGCAATGCAGAGTTGTAAAACAAGGCTTTTAAAGGTTTTAAAATGCGTCTATATTTGTATGAAAAGCATAGTGCACAGAGAGAGCTGCGATGTCGAGCTGAGTTCAAAAAGTTCATATTCATCAGGCGGAGAGCCACAGAGACTCACAGCAGGCTGTCATGCTGCTTCAGATCTGCTGGGGATGCTCCACCAATGATAAAATAACATAAGAGAGAAAAGCTGAGAGCGCTCCTGTTTCTCAGCAGCAAAGAAAATGGACTTTTGATCGACACACAGACGTGCTGACTCATGCATATGCACAAGTGTGAGCACATACTGTACATGCGCACAGACACATAAATGATGCTGTCAGCCCCAACGATGGCACGTCTGCTGTCATAAGTAATTTAGCTTCCCACTAAACTGAATCCAACCACGAGCTAGCCACATGTGGAGTGAAGGCCCAATTTATTTCATTGTAAATGATACGAGTTTGTGATAAATGTTCCGCTGTTCAGCCAAAACCTCATGAGCTCAGGTTGCATTTAACCTGTTAAGCCCCGAGCCTGTTTTTCATGTCTCAGGCTCAAAAAGGACATTCCCAGAACAAATGACTAAATCTTCTCTTCTAAAAGGGGTACATTAACAATATTGTCTCTCAAAGCAATGATAAACCTGTGAGTTGGATGTAGAAAAGTCAGAATCAATATAGATTTTTTTTATTTTAAAGTAAATTCAAATTGAACATAGTAAAAAAATGTATGTTATAGTGTCTGCACAAAAAAAAACATGACTTATAGTGAAAACCACCCTTGAATGATGGGATAGTAGACTAAAAGCTTTAGGAATCCAAACTATAACATAATAAGAACCCTGTATCAAGATTGATGCAAAACAAGTGACATTTTACCTTTTTAGAGAGATTTTGCAAAAAAAACCCACTTGGGTGGATTTGCCATATCTCTGGCCCCCCTTGGTCAATTTTGATGATTGACATCTCTTTTAAACCGTTAGAGCCAATATAAATGAAGGGCAAGTTCCTAAATCCACCTACACATCCCATTGAGGAATGAGAGTGATGCGCAAATATTTGTTTCTCCGAATCGAAGGGGAAAAACACAAAAGCATTGCACACAATTTAAAACTATCAAAGTCGTTTAATTAACAAAGGTAATCTGGTGCTTTTGAGTTGATGAGTAGTGGAGATATCACTGTCAAATCAATCGACAGTAAGGAAAATACTTACTTCCGGGTGTACAAATCTCCGTTATCCAATGGGAATGGACGCTCACATTGCCTTTTAAGAGCTGCCGACATAAACGGGTGTGGTGCTTCCATTAGCGTCAAATACCGCCGCCATTGGGAATATATTGCAATCAGTTGAAAGCTCTTTGCGTCCGTTTATGAAGCTGAAGGAGCCTCGGCGCGTCCCAACTGCACGCCACGGACACCCTGACCAAGCGTCCACCCTGGACGTTTAGGGAGTGAGAGTGTGTTGTGTTGGCAGGACGTTGCTTGGTTCGCTGCTGCGAGGAGCGGACAGTGTGAGCTGGGTTCATTTCCTGCTTGCTACGTGGGGTCTGCGAGACATCGTGAATGGACGCGGGAAGGAGGGGATGCTGAGAGGGCTGCAGCACCCCCATCTGCGAGGCTCCACTAGCAGCCGCACCCCCAAACACGGCGCACCTACGCCGCTGCGAGAGAGAGTGTGTGTGTGTGTGTGAGGAGCTGCACGGATTGCTCCATTTGGAACAATGGGTCCATTTGGGTATGGGCACGTCACTGTACCCAGGAAGAAAAAGATCAATCTCCAACGAGGCGTTCTGGGGTAGCATAGACAGGTATTGTTTTACTCGCTACAGGGTGTACTTTGAGGGTTTGTGACACTGCAGACCGTTTACATGCATAAAAACCTTCATAAACACACACGGGGATGGGTAATAGCCGGAAAAGCATGACATGGGACCTTTAATACTTATTCTGTCAGCAAAGCAGTATATTTTTCCCTGAAGAAACGCTCATAGATATTCTCTATTTATCCATCCATCCATCCATCTTCTCCCGCTTATCCGTGGTCGGGTCGCGGGGGTAGCAGTTCCAGCAGAGAGCCCCAAACTTTCTTTTCCCTGGCGACATCAACCAGCTCTGACTGGGGGGTCCCAAGGCGCTCCCAGGCCAGCGAAGAGATATAGTCCCTCCACCTGGTCCTAGGTCTACCCCTTGGTCTCTTCCCAGCTGGACGTGCCTGGAACACCTCCCTAGGGAGGCGCCCAGGTGGCATCCTAACTAGGTGCCCGAACCACCTCAACTGGCTCCTTTCAACGCGAAGGAGGAGCGGCTCAACTCCGAGTCCCTCCCTGATGACCGAACTTCTCACCTTATCTCTAAGGGAGACACCAGCCACCCTGCGGAGAAAACCCATCTCGGCCGCTTGTATCCGCGATCTCGTTCTTTCGGTCATGACCCATCCTTCATGACCATAGGTGAGGGTAGGAACGGAAATGGCCCGGTAGACAGAGAGCTTTGCCTTCCGGCTCAGCTCCCTTTTCGTCACAACGGTGCGGTAAAGCGACTGCAGTACCGCTCCCGCTGCTCCGATTCTCCGGCCCATCTCACTCTCCATTGATCCCTCACTCGAGAACAAGACCCCGAGATACTTGAACTCCTTCACTTCTCTATTTATGACCCAGACAATTCTTTTTTCTGCACAGGTGCTTACTTTTTGTTTGTTTTCCAGTAAATCTCTCATCTCTTATGATGGTAATCAAAGGTTTTATAGATGCTGTAATAATCTATCCACATCGCATCTCATTTGTGTAAGTATAAGCCAACAATATTTTTGTTTTGACAAACTGTCAAAACATCAATATCTCCCCCCAAAAGCAAATAGTAAAGACTTGAGAAAAAATCTCATTTGTACCTTCTATCCGTCTCTGTCAGGGGATTCAAACAAAGATGCCAATGTCAGAGAGACAGAGGGATGAAAGACAGACTGTCTGATGGAGAGAAGAGGAAAATCAAAAGGCAGAGTTAGAGAGTAAGATGGAGAACGTTAAACAGGTTACAATCAGTCTCAGTCTTTATGCGCAGCACCCCTGCAGCTGTTTATCTGCTGCTGTTTACACAGATAATTAGGTTTTACAGAAGCAACTCTGAGATCTACCTCAAGGTGAATTATTGAGATTCCAACAAAGCTCAGAGTAGCATGTTAGCAAAGGAATCTACAAATATAAGCACAATTGAACAACACATGCTAATTATAGAAGGTGTTCCAGAACGTGTAGTTGTTTTTGAGGCTAAGAACCCTCTTAAAAACGCATCAAAATTGTACTTGTTAATCAAAATAAATCTTGGGGGTGAATCTCCCTGACCCCTACAGAGCTCCAGTGTTGTTCCTACTATATCGCTCTGGCCCAGAAATGAGCAGTTTCAATTCCTGGTCTGCAGCCCTGGTGGATTGCTTAATGTATTAAAAGTGAATACCTGAAACTATGTTGTTTTCAGATCAGTGAAACTCCAGACACACAAATGTTATAGATGGGGAAACATGCTTATATTTAATCATCAAGATCAATACACTGATGTGCACGCGCCACTTATTAGGGTCTGAGACCAGAGGTCGGTGAATACCCTATTGTAGTCGCTTGCAAAGCGAGCGACAACCCTGCAAAACACACAAAAACATAGGGAAAACGACGGGTGAAAGCACAGAAACACACACGTACTTTAAACAACTCTTCCTAGGGATTTCATCCGATCGACTCGAAACTCTCTGACTTCAGAACAGGAGTGATGTGATCCACTTTCTTAGTGTTAGTGAGGACTCGAGCAGCAGCGTTCTGAATTAGCTGCAGCTTTCTAATAGATTTTTTAGTGAGACCTGCAAAGACACCATTACAGTAGTCCAGTCTACTGAAGATAAAAGCATGGACAAGTTTTTCCAAACCCTGCTGTGACATTAGTCTTTTAATCCTAGATATATTATTTAGGTGATAGTAGGCTGATTTAGTAACTGTTTTAATGTGACTGTTGAAACTCAGGTCAGAGTCCATGACTACACCTAGATTTCTGGCTTTATCTGTTGTTTTGAACATTGCAGACTGAAGCTCAGCGCTAACTTTTAAACGTTCTGACTTGGCTCCAAAAACCATTACCTCAGTTTTATCTTTGTTTAATTGGAGAAAGTTCTGACACATCCAGTCATTGATTTGTTCAATGCAGTTACTCAGTGTTTGAATTGGAGCATAGTCTCCTGGTGAAATTGTCACGTACATTTGTGTGTCATCCGCATAGCTATGGTAACTTATTTTGTTGTTTTTCATTATCTGAGCCAGTGGTAGCATGTAGACGTTGAAGAGGCCCCAGGATGGAGCCTTGAGGTACCCCACATGTCATATTTGTCAACTCAGATGTGTATTTACCTATCGAAACAAAGTTTTTTCTGTCCTTTAAGTTGGATTCAAACCAATTTAGAACTGTTTCCGAAAGTCCCACCCAGTGTTCTAGTCGGTCGAGTAATATGTTGTGGTCAACAGTGTCAAACGCAGCACTGAGATCTAATAATACTAACACTGAAGTTCTGCCACTGTCTGTGTTTAAGTGGATGTCATTGAAGACCTTTACAAGAGCAGTCTCAGTGCTGTGGTTTGGACGAAAGCCTGACTGGAACACATCGAAACAACTATTTAAATGCAAGAAATTACTCAACTGTTGAAAAACAACTTTTTCAATGATTTTACCTAGAAATGGCAGGTTTGATATTGGCCTGTAATTGTTCATTACTGAAGCATCTAGATTTTTCTTTTTTAAGAACGGTTTAATGACTGCAGTTTTCAGGGCCTGTGGAAAAATTGAGTGAAGAGATTTGTTTACTATATGAAGTAGATCTGAGGCCATGCAACGAAAAACATCTTTGAAAAATCCTGTTGGAATAATATCAAGGCAGCAGGAGGAGGATTTCAGAAGTTGAATAATGTCCTCTAGGTTTTTATCATTAATCTGATGGAATTGTGTCATGGTGTTTGAATTGATATTAGGTGGACATAGGGACAACACATGTGCTGTACCTGATGCAGAGGCACTGACTGCTTGTCTGATTTTCTGAATTTTGTCAGTGAAGAAGGAGGCAAAATCATTGCACGCCCTGGTGGATAGAAATTCAGAGGCTACTGACACTGGGGGGTTAGTTGGTCTGTCGACGGTAGCAAACAGGGCACGTGCATTGTTTTTGTTTTTGGTAATGATGTCAGAGAAGAAAGACTGTCGTGTGTTTTTCAATTCCAAATTATAAAGGCCAAGTCTCTCTTTATAGATTTCAAAGTGAACCTGGAGATTTGTTTTTGGCCACCTACTTTCAGCTTTTCGACACTCTTTTTTCTGCTCTCACGGTCATGGCCTTTCTCAATGGAGATATTTTCTTGCCAGTCACTGCCTTTACCTTAGTTGGAGCAATGGCATCTATAACATTTTTAATTTTTGAATTAAAATGATCTACTAGCTCATTTACTGAGGTGTTAGCAGGGGCAAGTGTGGAAGAAAAATTCTGAGTAAACATTTCCCTAGTATTTTCAGTTAAATATCGCTTTGTAGTTACCTCTTTTTGAACACTTGTGTGAACATAAATAGAGCTCTCAAAGAAAACACAGGAATGGTCAGAGAGTGCAACATCAGTCACCACAACCGTAGAGATATTCAGACCCTTTGAGATCATTAAGTCCAGAGTGTGCCCCTTATTGTGCGTGGGCTCCGTCACATGCTGAGTCAGTCCATAGTTATCAAGAACACAAAACAGTTCTTTAGCCCCTCTGTCCTGGGGGTTGTCAACATGGATGTTAAAATCACCAGCAATGACTAGATGGTCAAAGTCAATACACACTATAGACAGCAGTTCAGTAAAGTCATCAAGAAAGCTTGCACAGTATTTGGGTGGTCTATAGATATTTAGGAACAGAGCTCGAGAGGAGCATTTCAGCTGAAGGGCCACATATTCAAAAGAAGCAAAGTTCCCATAAGATGTCTTCCTGCATTGAAGGGAATCATTGAACAAAATAGCAACTCCACCCCCTCTCTTATGCATTCTTTCCTGACTCATAAAACTAAAGTTGGGAGGAGTTGATTCGATAAGAACAGCTGCACTGTTATTTTGTTCAATCCAAGTTTCCGTTAAAAAGATAAAATCGAGATTGTGCTCAGTGATAAAATCATTGATTAAAAATGTTTTTCCTGCCAAAGACCTGACATTTATTAAAGCTAGTTTAAGTTTGTTACATACACTATCAGTAAGATTTTTTGTGACAAGCTGTGGCTGACATGGAATCACTGCTAAATTAGATAAACTCACACAAACGTTTGAGCACTTCCTGTTTCTAACTGATTCACTGCTCTAAATCTATTACATCGTATCTTTATTATCGTGTCTACCACTCTCTGCCATCAACCTATTTAATTCCAATACACAGCGGAAAGATTGTTCTCCTCTGGTTTTGTGTTTCTGCCATCTCCGTTGCTCAGCCGACTACGTGTGGCTGTTGTTTAGCTCTTAGCCTCTGCCATCCTGCTATCAGCAAAACGAGCTCACCATCACGCTCTGCTATCAGTATAGTCTCCGTTCCGGATTTCTCCGACTGGGCTCCTCTCTGCCACACTCCCAGGACTATCCACGAACTCTCCCTCAAGTCCGGCCATTCCAACTGAGCTGTTTTTCATCACCGCTGCCGAGGTTTGAGGTCCGGTTTCTGCAGGGGTAATGGTGCTAGCTGCTAGCTGGCTCGCCGCTCTTCTCGTGATGCTGCTCCATTACTCCACGCTGGAACTTCGTAACTTTTTCTACCACACTATCCCCGACTGCCTCGCCGTTATCAAATCCCTTGGGCTTCTGCGTCGTCCCCGCTACATACACCGGGCATCCAGATGCAAGTTTTCCTACTCCGAAACTCCTATCCCTGCCGTTGTTTCTGACAGACGGTCTGTGGCACGGCGATGTCGTCATCACAACAAACAACGTCATCCGACCAAACCTCCCGTTCGCTCTATCTACCTGAGGTCCCTGGCCTGTGCTGACAGTGTGCTGGTTTCTCCGTCCCTGTTCCCCCCAGCAGCTATGAACAACTACGTGACATTTATGTTGCAGAATACCCGCTCCCTCAACAACAAAGCGCTACTCATCCACGACATTATCACTGACAGAAGCATTGACATCCTATGCTTAACAGAGACATGGCAAAGTCAGCAGGACTTTGTGACACTCAATCAAGCTACACCCCCAGGCTATTTGTACATCCAGAAGCCCCGCTCCCTGGGTCGTGGCGGTGTATTGGCTGTTATCCACCGAGCTGGCATCCTGGTTAAAGAACTCCCAGTACCTACTACCACCTCATTTGAGTGTGTTGTCTTCAAACTGGCCGGGTCTGCTCCGCTCCAGGTTGCCCTCATTTACCGCCCACCTAAAGCTTCCACTACCTTCCTGTCTGAGCTGTCTGAGCTACTCACCTCTCTCTGCTCCATGTCTCCATCAACTCTCCTGCTCGGTGATTTTAACATCCATGTGGACTCCAGTAACTGCACATTCGCTGCTGAATTCCTCTCACTTTTGGACTGTTTCAGCATCAAGCAACATGTCCAGGGCCCAACCTGATCTCACCAGAATGCGTGACTCCACCACGACTCCTTAACACCACAATGCGTGGTGGAGTCACGAACTTTGTTACATTTGCGTGTCGGCACCACGCAAACAACCCCAATGTAAAGTGAATGAGGCTCCTTTGTCGTGGTGCACACACGCATTTCTACAACGTGCATTGTGTGTAATGCAACTGTGATTTTTATTAAATTAGTTAGTTTTTAAGGAAGGCCAGAGCTTCAGCTGTGTCAAATAGATTGTTCCCTTCAGTTAACGTTATTTAAAAGATAATGATCATGTCCCCTGTATTGTATTACGAGCGTCCATTCCCATTGGATAACGGAGAATTTTACACCCGGAAGTAAGTAGCCTATTCTCCTTACTGTCGATTGATTTTACAGTGATATCTGCACTACTCATCGAGTAAAAAACACCAAATTGTCCCTGTTAATTACACAACATTGATTGGTTTGAATTGTGTGCAATGCTTTTGTATTTTCCCCCTTCGATTCGGAGAAACAAATATATTTTCGGAGTTTTTGGACGGCAGAAGACACTACACTACCCAGAATCCTCAGCTATCGTTTGGAACTACACCATGTGCTTAGCTTGACAAACCCCGTGATCAGTCCTCAACCTCTGTGATTGGATGCGCAACGTTTACACAGAGCGTCCAAAAGGACTTTGAAATGGAATGAAACCCATCTACGGCACACTATTCAAAACAGGAATCGAACGTGTCCTACCCCCCTCCCCCCCTTAGGTCACAGGCTCCTCCAACAGTGCTACGCAATAAAACAGATGCACAGAAAAAATAGTGAAATAGTGCAATAAGAGTCTATATACAAGTGATTGGAATATGATATATTAGATAAATAATTTCTAAGTAGCAGCCAGATGAATGTTATTTCTAAGTTCAGGTGTTTAATAGTCTTCTGGCCTGTGGGATGAAGCTGTCTCTGTGTCTGGTGGTTTTAGTCCGAATGCTGTGGTACCGCCTGCCAGACTGCAGCAGACAGAACCGTTTGTGGCTGGGGTGATGGTGGTCTTTTATAATCCTGAGGGCTTTCTTTAAGGTTAACCTGGTATTTTTAATCCACTACATTTATTTTAGTGACTTTACAGATTTGGATTAATGATGTGAAATATAAACAACCCTTAAATCAGACTTTAGTTACACCTGAATGAAATTCAGTGAAGGTGATTGTCAAGTGCCAACAATCAGGCGAGATATTTGATAGTTGGTGCTTGAGAAGACTAAATATTTATCTGCAGATCCGTTTAAAGCATATTCATTACTCGTTATTCTCTAATAGTTCATTAAAGACTGTATATAATTGCTATTTTGCACATCCCTTTCAAGATTTTCTAAGGTTTATTGACATATCATATACACAACAGTGTAGTTATGCAATGAATGAACAACTTGGGTCACAGGTTCATCAACAGTGCATTACAAGACATCTATCAATATGTGTGTACCTCCACCATTACACTGTCGTATTCTGCACATTTCTTTAAATAAAGCCTTATTAGTTAGCACATCCTCCTATCAGGCACTAAACTGTTTTACTCTAGATATCATTTGAGTATCTTCTTGATATTTTCTATTCTATATTTATATAATTGACCTTCTACTTTCCCACTATTTTGTATGTACTCTTAATATTTGAATGTTTTCATAAAATATAACACATTCAAAAGTGCGTTACAAAAATGAAAGACATTAAGAAAAAGGCATTTTAAACAGTCATTAAAAAGCAACACAATCTTCCTGCATTGCAATTACTCTAAACGTGTAATAACGTGCTTTAACCAGTAGGTGGTTTGGGTTAAAAGCATAGGTTAAAAGGCTGTCAAGTTTACAGTGTTAACAAAATAAAATATACTGCTGTTTCCGGTTTAGTTTACGACGAATATTATTTTGTTATTGTTTTGATATTTGTAACACAAAAGCGATGGAAAAAACCCATAGCAACCAAAAAAAGATGGTCTTAACATGACCCAGTCGTCTAGTAGTTAATAAAAAACAATAATATCAAAACAAAATATTACTACTAACTTTATTGTGAAATTAAAATAGAACGGTAAAAGAATAGTTTCCGGTGTATTCTGATGCCCGATCTCTGTAGATAAATAAAGAACTAAGACAGATGTGTAATATTTAATGCAGCCAAACCATTTATTACAATGCATTCATGTGATGACTATCAAAGAGTAAAGCAAGCACTGCTGAATAAAGTATGATTTTCTCTTTTACGAAACGTTTTTTTTCATATGGAATGCAGTTGGAGGTCAACCAATCAAAGAACTTGAGGACTGATCACGGGGTTCATGGTGTAGTCCCAAACGATAGCTGAGGATTCTGGGTAGTGTAGTGTCTTCTGCCGTCCAAAAACTCCGAAAAAATATTTGTTTCTCCGAATCGAAGGGGGAAAATACAAAAGCATTGCACACAATTCAAACCAATCAATGTTGTGTAATTAACAAGGACAATTTGGTGTTTTTTACTCGATGAGTAGTGCAGATATCATTGTAAAATCAATCGACAGTAAGGAGAATAGGCTACTTACTTCCGGGTGTAAAATTCTCCGTTATCCAATGGGAATGGACGCTCGTAATACAATACAGAGGACATGATCATTATCTTTTAAATAACGTTAACTAAAGGGAACAATCTATTTGACACAGCTGAAGCTCTGGCCTTCCTTAAAAACAAACTAATTTAATAAAATTAACAGTTGTATTACACACAATGCACGTTGTAGAAATGCGTGTGTGCACCACGACAAAGGAGCCTCATTCACTTTACATTACAAACGCACCATTACGTTTAGGAACATCAAGACTGTGAGTGCACCAGCCCTATTCGACCTGATAGCTACCCACATGGCCTCGGGTCCCTCCGACTCCACTGTGGATGGCCTGGTAGCCCACTACAACACTGCCCTATCCCTCAGTCTCAACGCTCTCGCCCCCATTAAAACACGGACTGTTTCCTTCACCCGCCCTGCCCCCTGGTTCACCACTGAACTCCGCCGTTTGAAGGCCTCTGGACGCCAGCTGGAGAGGCTCTCCAAAAAAACTGGCCTCACAGTCCACCTCCTGACCTTTCGTGAGCATATAAAAACATACAAGGAAGCTCTCTCCCATGCCAAGACACACTACTACTCCCGTCTCATTGGTGCTCAGCAAAGCAACCCCAGAAGACTGTTCTCCACCATCAACCGCCTACTACGGCCCCCTGACGCCCCCCAGCCCTCAGGGGCTCCCAATCTGTGCTCCAAATTCCTCGACTTCTTCCAGGCGAAAGTCGAGGACATCCATCGGCAGCTCCTGGTGACTGGCCCTTCCCCTCTACCTGCACCTCAGGCACCTGGTAACGCACCTCAAGCGCCGCGCCTCTCCCACCCCAACCTCTCCTCCTTCTCCCCTGTGGATGCTCTCCACCTGCTCCCTGGACCCCATGCCCACAGCCCTGGTCAAGGACTGCCTACCCACCCTCTGTCCCTACATGGTGGTCATCATCAACGCTTCTCTGGCTTCTGGTATAGTCCCCACCAGCTTCAAAATGGCCTCAGTCACCCCCATACTCAAAAAACCTGGCCTGGACCCCGACGTCCTCCAGAACCACCGGCCGATCTCCAACCTTCCCTTCGTCAGCAAAACTCTGGAAAGAGTGGTCGCCGTACAACTCCATCTGTACATGTCCAACCATGAGCTCTATGAGCCCTTCCAATCCGGCTTCAGACAGCAACACAGCACTGAGACCGCCCTCATCAAGATCACCAACGACCTCCTCATTGCTGCTGACTCTGGCCGCCTCAGCATCCTCATCCTCCTGGACCTCTCTGCAGCGTTTGACACCATCTCTCACAACATCCTCCTCACCCGCCTCTCAGACCTCCTGGGTGTCACTGGCACAGCGCTGTCCTGGTTGACATCCTACCTCCACAACAGGAAACAGTTTTTCTCCATCAGTGGCTCAAACTCACCCCCGGCCCCAGTCCACCACGGTGTACCCCAGGGCTCTGTACTTGGCCCCCTCCTGTTCACCATTTACATGCTCCCCCTCGGCCAGATCATCCGACATCATGGACTCAACTTCCACTGCTACGCTGATGATACCCAACTTTATCTCAGCACCACTCCATCCTCCCAGCTCCCCCCTCAGTCTCTCATCAACTGCCTGCATGACATCAAGACATGGATGTCCTCAAACTATCTGAAGCTGAACAGAGGTAAAACAGAGCTCATGGTTGTGGCACCCAAGGCACTGCTCCAGAAGGTTGGTGACTTCGTCCTTGAGGTCGACGGCTGCTCCATCTCCTGAAGCCCGCAACCTGGGTGTGATCCTCAAGTCCACCCTTTCCTACCACTCCCACGTCAAGTCTGTGACCAAATCGGCTTTCTACCACCTGCGGAACATTTCCAGACTCCGACCGTCACTCTCGGAGTCGGTTGCCGAGACCCTGGTGCATGCATTTGACACCACCCGCTTGGACTACTGCAATGGTGTCCTGTTCGGGGTTCCCAACAAAACCCTGGACAGGCTCCAGTATATCCAAAACTGTGCAGCTCGGGTCCTCACACACACAAAGCCGTGGCAGCACATCACTCCCACCCTCATCCACCTCCACTGGTTGCCGGTCAAGTTCCGCATAACTTATAAAGTCCTCCTCCTGACCTACAAGTCCCTCCATGCCCTTGCCCCCCAGTACCTATCGGACATCCTTCACCCACATGCCCCACCCCGGAACCTGCGGTCTTCAGACTCTGGCCTGCTCACCACCCCCCGCACCAAACTGAGAACCTTCGGGGACAGAGCCTTCAGTGTGGCAGCCCCCACCCTCTGGAACGCTCTTCCTGCGGAGATTCGCAACATCCCCACACTGGACGCCTTCAAAAGGGCCCTCAAGTCCCATCTGTTCATCAAGGCTTTCGGCCCTTAAATCGATCTGTTGTTTTGTCTGTCTGACCTTTGTTTTGTTTTGTTTGTGCTTGCCCTATTCCTGTAAAGCGACCTTGGGTCCCTTGAAAGGCGCTATAGAAATCTCAGTTATTATTATTATTATTACCTATCAACACAGATATCGGCAAAGCTACTGGCAGGCAGGGCCCCGGCATGTCCTGGAAAGAGTTGAGAGTGCCATATGCCCTTGATCCTGGACCCAGCAAATATCAGTAAGAGTTTGCTGCATTTTGTACACACACATTCTTATCAGGCTTCGGAGGCTGCGCGTCTCTGCAGTGATTTTGGTGGGCGTCGTTGAGGAGCGGGGGTAATGGACATGCTGCCAACCCTGCGTATCACCTTAGTTTGGTCTTTGAACTCCAGGAAGGAATCGGTGCCAACCCTCTGTATCTCCTTCGTGTGTTCAGCGATCTCCAGGAGGGTGGGCGAGGGTGAAAGGGTGAACGGAGAGTAGAGAGAGCTGTGGGGTGAAGGAGGAGTATCCTCAGAGGTGATAGGGGGGGTGAAGGGCGGTGGAGACTCCTCCATTTGTCTCCCATAATCAAGACATTCCTCAGGCGGGTGCAGTGATAGATTTTCAAGGTTTTCTGAGCGATGTGTTGTGTCTTTCTCTTGTTTTGATTCCTCTTGTTGCTTGTCCTTGGCAGAGGGAACAGATTGATGATGTAGGCAGTTGAATACGTTAGAGATAAACAATTTCACTCCTGACTTGTAGGGCATAATGTTCGAACAATGTTATCAAAACATTTGAAGAAGGTCATCACAAAATATTTGAAGAATGTTTTTAGAGAACGTTATCCTACCTTTCAGAAGAACATTTTGCTAACCAAAATAAAACATCCAGCTGAAAACGTTTTAAGAATAGTAGGGCATAATGTTCGAACAATGTTATCAAAAACATCTTAAGAAAGTTATCACCAAACACTTTCAGAACATTCTGGGAACCAAAACAAAAGTTCCTGCTGAAGATATTCCTAGAACAGTGAATGGTAACATTCTCAGAATCATTTTAGAACCAAACATTTCTAGCTGGGTGGGTGTTCTCCGATAAGGGCCATGGTGGAAACAAAGTTAGTGATTACTGGTTCCATGTTGATTTATTTCAATACAAATTGTTGGGGGGAACTGAAAGGCTATTACCTTACTGGTTACTTTGCAGCCCAGACATTTCCCCCAAAACACATTTTGACGTGATCGCAACACAGAAGTACCTTTCAAATCTAATCATATGTAAGACCTATCTAATTGTTTTGATCATATTTAAGACTTTAAGGCCCTACATTCTGATTATCAAATGTAAGACTTTTTAAGTCATTATTTCATTATTCTAGCAGGAACCCTGCATACCCTGCATACAGAATACATTGTCACTAACTCCAAACGTTAGCTCAAGCCAGCCTTTTATATCATCTCTTGTCATCCTTACTGATAGGCAAGGCATTATATTTTAAGTTCAACATATAAATAATAAACTAACTTGCCTTCCCCGTTACGTTAGCATCACTGACTAGTACATGCACAAAAGTTGTAAGAAGCTTGTTAAGCATGGATCCTTCTCTGCGTTATGGACAGGGTTCAAGTTATAATCTGAGCTTTATGGGTCTCTTTAAAACTAACGTTCGGGGCGGAGAAAAATATGTCAATAACAGCCGGGTAATAACGTAAAGTTGATAACTGTTTCTTCTTTGGGCTCGCTCAGAACACTCACAGGCATAGATTCCGCAATATTTTATTGCGCACCTTGGAGGTGAAGTGCAGGCATATTGTCATTCAAGAGAGAATACGATGCGTAGTTCTTTTGGAAAACATGTAACGTATATAATAAGGGTTGTTGGTAAAGGTAATGTATTAGCGACCCCCACAGATGTATGATTTCATAGGAGCGCAGACCCCTCCTTATGGGAGTTCAGCTCCCATTGGCTCCCACATAACTCAAACCCTGGTTATGGAGATTAAGTAAAGTGTCACTCATCCTTGTGTCTTTCGCCATCAGCTGGGATATTTATTTAAGGAACAGGATGGATTATATGAAAACAAAACAAAACACAGATTATGAATATGACACCCTCGGTCCGTGGACCCTCACATCGGACAAGGAAAAACTTCCAACAAAACGCCAACTTTGATGAGGAAAAAAATGGAAGAAACCTTGGCGAGAGCAACAGAGGAGGGATCAGTATAATGTCGGACTTTTTTTGTTGTTCGCGAGGAACATAAATGGGGATCAGAGCCTCAGAATACTGAAATCTGTATTTTTTAAATCAATTTTTCATTCTAATTTGTTATTCTTTTCTAAATAACACAGTTATTCACTGAACAATAACACACAATTATCCTTGTTTTTATTTATTTGTTTAATTCTATAATCTCCGGCTTTTTTGGCATCTGTCAGGAACTGAATTTCAAAATAAAATAACCGGAAACAGGCGTAGGCGTAGGTGGGACATTTCGAGCATCATTGCGACACACACCCACTGAACTGATTACCCAAGATCCTCAGCTATGGTTTAAGCTTGGTGATTGGATGTTTTATCCGCAATGCACGTTGGGATATGGTGTTAATGTGATATGAAATCCGAAAAACATTTCGGAGTTTAGGATGGCCGAAGACACTACACCAGGCATCCTCAAAGTCCGGACTCCGGTCTGGATCCGGACCGAACCACAACTGTCTCTGGACTCTGAGCAAATTATACTTTTCATATGTATTATCTGTATTATCTGTGTTATCTGCGAGACATCGCCACAATGGCATGAGTCAAAATGATCCGCTATGTCCATAGACTGCAAACAGCGCTCTGCATGTCCTGTTCCACTGTCTGTGTGTCTGTCAACGCATTGGTCCAATCACATTCAGCATCCTGTCAGCGTTTTTCCCCCCCACTGCGGGTGGGAAAAATGTGTGTCTCATCTCTTTCAACCTGTCTTAGTCAGAGCGAGTGTTTAAAAAAAAAGAAATTCAGAGCGAGAGTTAACAGCTAATTTAGTTCCATCTGTAATGTAGCTAGTAGCCTAGTTTCACCTACCGGGGTGGCAACTGACACCCTAACAATAGGCCTTGCCACCCCAGCTGCCACCCCAGTTGGCTGCTTTGTTTTGAAAGAAAAGTTGTGGCTCATCGGACATTTATGAGAGAAAGTCTCTAATGTCCGAGTGCAAGTGAATGCAGCACAAGACGCACGTCTTGTAACCCCTCCCCCGGTCCTGGCGTGAGCGTGGACATATGATTGGCGGCGATTTAATTTCAACGGGACGGCGCAAAATGAGGAAAAGAGGAAATAACATGTAAAATCAAGCAAATCCCCCTCTCAGATTCCACAGCAACCAGAAGAACATAATGACTGGCTGGTGATTTGATTAATCAGCTTTGTGATGGAATAAAAAATGCACAGTGCATTTCCTTAGCTGTGGGTGAGTCCACTGACACCACTGACATTGCTCAGTTGCTGGTGTTTGTGAGTTTTTATGATGAGGCAAAGGGGGAGTTTGTTGAAGATGTGTTGGGCCTGACGAACCTTAGTGGACACACAAGGGGGAAGACATTTATAAAGCAATTTCATTTCATTTCAAACCTTTATTTATACAGATAAAATCCCATTGAGATCATTGATCTCTTTTCCAAGGGAAACCTGTTCAAGTAGTTCCACATGAAACATAAAAGCATAAACAGAACAACAAAAGGACACCATACAGCATCATTTACAAAATTATCCACATAAACAGGTACCAATAGCTTCCGATTGAGTAGCATCCAACCGAGCTTTAAAAACATGTAGTGGCACCAGATTGCTCAGTTTCCATTTAATTTGCAGACTATTCCAAGACAGAGGAGCTGTCTTCCCTAACACAGTCCTAGCAGTTGGCACATTTAATTAGACATTCATATAGACCAGATCCCCATAGTCCAGCACAGGTAAAAAGGTCAATAATGGGAATGCTGAATGAAAGAGGGTGCAGCTGCCTTTATTCATAACTGCAGCTCTTACACTGCGACTCTGAGGGATCAAGCACAGACATAATAACAATGAAAACTGCTGCATACAGATTATTTTAGTTTTTTCAACCTCGTGTTAAGAATCTTGTTGCAATTGTTTAAAAGTTTGAATGACCGTAATAAACGGACCTTTGTCTTATTGAAACATTTATTTTGGACCTTTAAGATTTGTATTTGAGTACCCCTGCCCTAACCCATAGATCCGTGTGTGAATAATGTCAATCGCCACAATAGATACGTTATTTTCCCCTGTGCAATTCTCCATTTACTCAACAATAACACATAATTATCCTTGTGTTTATTTATTTGTTTGATTAATAAACACAAGTTGGAGTCCTCAGGACCGAGGGTCAGAGCAGCTCAATTGCTTTACAGAATATTACACCCGGAAGTAAGTAATCTCTCCGCTTCGCTTGACAAACCCCGTGATAGTCCTCAAGCTCTGTGATTGGAGAGTGTGCAGAGCGTCGAACAGCACTTGAAATGGGATGGAACCACGGCAGACTGTCCAAAACTGGATTTGAACGGGTCCACCGCGTCCCCCCCTCCCCCATCCCGTCCCCAGAACTACACATGCTGGCTATTGTGTTTCGCAACATGTTCTCTATCTATGGCACGTCTCTACTGGGAGTTGTAGTTTTAAAAGACGTTTTCGTATTTCCCATAATAAGAAGTTGCCGGTATTAAACTGTGTACATCCCTGGAGGTTTAGGGGATAGGAAACACTCAAATTTAAAACATATAATTAATAAATGGGTGAAAACTGCTTGTGCCCATAATGGGCAGCATTAATATATATACCCACACGACAGCTAAGGTCAGAAGAGCTTTATTTAACAGCTGGTCTTATGTCTGTGACCCCTCCTGTTGTTAATTGATGAGCCTGAAACATGCACTTGTCAAGGTTCAGAGGCACATTGTGCAAATATGGCAGTAGCCATCGATCATCTTAAGATAAGATATACTTTATTGATCCCAAGTTGGAAACATTTGCGTTACATCAGCATGTGTATAGTTGTAAATATGCAGTGGTGTTTATTTGTAAATCATTTAGTATAATCACACAAATTCTGTGTTTTATATTGAATAATTCTGTGTTCTTTATCTATTGATTGTTCAATACCTGACAAGGCCGGAGATGAAACACTTGGGTCACAGGTTCCTCAACAGTGCATCACAAGACATCTTTCAATATTTGTGTACCCCCACCATTAAATTGTCATATTCTGCACATTTCTTATACTATCTACATACATCTTATAAGAGTATAATACATATGTATAATATAAGTTAAAATAAGTGTTTCAACATAGTTAACATTGCTGGAGGTATACACAAAGTTTTTCATTAATTGCATAACTACACCACAGTTGTGTAGGCCTATATGATATGTCAATAAACCTAAAAGGATGTGCAAAATAGTCATTATATACAGTCTTTACTTAACTATTAGTAGAGAATAACGAGTAATTAACATACTTTATAGGGATTCTATTAATATCTAATAATAAAAATAATGAAATTCAATAACATGCTTTAACCACTAGGTGTCCCTTTATATCAGCTGTGCACCTTTATGGTGTAAATACATCCTATCTACCAATTGGATCAAATATAAAAGTCAGCCGAATTAGTGTTGATACTGCAAGGAGACGTATTGTGTGAAAATAAATGTAAGATGTTGTTTAATGGCTGATATATTTATGATCCACGTCACATTTTCAGTTCCTCATGTTTGTCTATAAGTCCTCATGTTTGTCTAGAAGTCTTCTCATCAGGACTCTATAAATACCGAACTACGGCAGATATGTAATATGTAATGCAGCCAAACCGTGTATTACAATGCCGTTATGTGATGACTTTCAAAGAGAAAAGCAAGCACACTCGGAATAAAGTGTTTTCGGTCTGTTTCCGGTATTTGTTAATGACGATGTGCTGTGAGATGTGAGACTGGAATTGCACAGGGGAAAATAACGTTTCTGCACCATTTTAGATGCGGATTTTGTTAAATTAATACGTTTGCGCTGTGGAACAACACTATACTTTGACGGGGAATGGGGTAGCAATAAAGATAACACCATTAAACAGTTACACAACATAACATAAATAATATCGATAGCAGCGTCCCTAGCAACCACCTTAGTAACAATGAAAACGTTGTATAGACACAATTTCCTGAAGTAATCTTCGTAATAACTAGCAAACTAAAGATTATGTACATCCACTGTACACACATTCTGAAATAACAACTCATATTTCTCGCATCAAATGACATCAAAACGCATTTTAATGGCCAAAGTAACTTTAAATAGGCATTTTACACCGAGAATAAAACGAAGTTCGGCCATGTTTTCTTTTTCTGCAGGGAGAAATGTGAAGATCACGTGACATAGACGCCAGCCATTGGGATGAATGGTGAAAGAAAACGTAGGGATCTTACAATTTCCGAGGCGTTTTTGTAGAAATACTACGTCCTACGTTGTGGACCAACGTAGTTATTACACGTTTTTTGGTGAGACTGGGTTGGAAAGACCCTGTGATTAATCTTCAAGCTCTGGGATTGGGTGTTGGAGTGGCAGTGCGCCAAGGTTATGCCGAGCGTCAAACAGCTCTTTGAAATGGAGCGAAACCACGGCAGACTATCCGAAACCCCCCAGAACTACACATGCTGGCTATTGTGTTTCGCAACATGTTCTATGGGATGTCTCTACTGGGAACATTTTCCCCACAATTAGAAGTTGCCAGTAATAAACACATTGGTGTTATCAAATTTAAAACAAATAATTAATAAATGGGTGAAAATTGCTTGTATCCATAATGAGCAGCATTAATATATACCCACATGACAGCTCATTGTTACTTTGTAATTATACTCCACTACAATTCAGAGGTTGACCTGGAATTTTTACTCCACTACATTTATTTGAGTTACTTGGGTCACAGGTTCCTCAACAGTGCATTACAAGACATCTATCAATATGTGTGTACCTCCACCATTAAACTGTCATATTCTGCACATTTCTTATACTATCTACATACATAAGAGTATAATTAATGTGTATAATATCAGTTAAAATAAGTGCTTCAACATAGTTAACATTGCTGGAAAGTAATATATTAGACCTTAAGTACGTTGACAGGCTTAATATTTATCTGCAGAAAGCCCCAAAGTTTTTTTCTTATTTAAAAGAAGACCTTAACCTAAAGTATTATTTAATGTTTGAATAAAGGTTAATTCGTTTTTCTGTTTTGCACCTCCTCCTATTAATATATTTGTACATCCGGCACTAAACAGTTTTATTGTAGAGATCACTTACAGTATCTTCTTGATTTAAAAAAAGTTTATATTTCTATCATTGACCTTCTACTTTCCCCCTATTTTTTTCATCAAATATAACATAGGCGGTGCGGGTTAAAAAATGGTCAAGTTTAAAGTGTTAATATAACAAATTATACTTTTTATTATTAGTGTAGGACACTTATGTATATATAACATCTGAAGATGTTCAAGGTTCAAGGTTCTTTATTGTCAAACTAACATAGCTACAGAGTAATTATGTCGCTGAAAATCTTAGGTCACAGGCTTCTCCAACAATGCAACACAAACATACAGATAAGCAGACAATATTAAAATAATATTAAAATATACTATATAAAAAGTGTGAACAAAAAGTGGAATAGTGCAATACGAGTCTATATGCAAGTTATTGGAATGATATATTAGATAATAGATAAATAATGACTAAGATGCAGATGAATGTTATGGATGTTGTTACAACAGTTCAGGTGTTTAACAGTCTTATTGCCTGTGGGATGAAACTGTCTCTGAGTCTGGTGGTTTTAGTCCGGATGCTGCGGTAACGCCTGCCAGACGGCAGTAGACTGAACAGTTTGTGGCTGGGGTGATGGGGGTCTTTTATATCCTGAGGGATTTCTTCCTGAGCCGCTGGGAGTAAAGGTCCTCCATGGATGGCAGCTCCGTCCTGGTGATGTTCTGTGCTGTTTTCACCACCCTCTGTAAAGCCTTACGATTGAGGGCGGTGCAGCTGCCGTACCAGGCCGTGATGCAGCCCGTCAGGACACTCTCTATGGTGCACCTGTAGAAGCTCAGGATACTCTCTATGGTGCACCTGTAGAAGTTTCAGAGTATCGTGGAATCCATTTTGAACCTCCTCAGCCTGCGGAAGAAAAAGAGCCGCTGTCGAGCTTTCTTGGTGATGGTGGTGGTGTGAAGAGTCAATAGAGGTTTCTCAATACTCTAATTTCCCCTCCTCGACTCCTATCCTCGATACTTAGTCCTGCCCACAGGAGATGCGAGCGAAGGACTGAGGAGGGGAACCGAGGAGAGAGGAGGGGAAGCAGCAGGCGGTTAGAGAAATTAGAACTCCTCTCCTCTCAGCGGTCATTTTAAAGAGACGTCCATTAATGATGACAGGAGGCACAGCAGCCCTCTGTCTGATGGACAGATGTGTACATGAAGACTTATATATTTACTTTTAATTCATTGACAGTGCGGTATAATGAGACAATAACAGGCTACAGATGCGGACATATACACACATATATTTATATAAATAGTAAAGTATATAAATAAATAAAGTATGAGAGCATGATAACGTAACACAATCAGAGACTGGATATATTCCCCCCCCTCTCTCTGGTCGCTGAAATGGGGAATTGTAATTACGGGCCAAAAGTTGTATTTTATACTGTAGAAACTATGTCCAGGACAAGGTGTTTGGAAGTTTTGGAAGATTCATAGCTAACCACACTGAAGATTACACTGACTGGAGGTATTGATCAGTCTTCTCATATGTTTAAGCCTCAATATGTCCTTTCTCCCCCCCCCCCCCCCCCCCGCCCCCCTCTAACATCACCAGAAGTCATAATTTAAGGGGTATTTTCTTAATTTATTTTACCGGGGGAGCATCCCCCCGGACCCCCCTAGTATTATTTGGTCACCATTTCCACAGCCCCACCTAAAATATTTTCCACCAGCTACTGGGCGTAGTGTATGTGAAATTAACCTCACATGTGTGTATATTACAAATAATAATGTCATATTTCAAGATGATTACTTGGATATTACAATATGGTTGGTTGAGCTGGAGTTCATTATAGAGGTTACACGTTCATATCTGAAGAACGAACCCAAACCTTATTCTTTTTATTAATTATATTAGCAAATTGGTATCAAATAAATAGTAAGCATTGGCAATACCAATGCTGATAAAGTAAACTATTTTATTTGAGTATTTGTGTCTGGGAGAAGGTACTGTACCCAGTTCCTATGTTCGGCAGTTATAGACTGGGCTTTCTTGTACAAGAGAATACAAAAACAATTAAAAAATCAATATGGACCATTACTGTATAATTATCCTTAAATGATGTTATACTGTACAATGCACCTAATAAACAACTATGGCCTTTTGAAACATGATGTGCAACAATCTTTACTGTAATTTGTGTGCATTTTGTTGTTAACTATAGATGATTTTTTGTTAGTATGCACGTGGACGCTTTGGACATTCCTGGAGAAGGAAGACTAGTGTTGAAACTAGTGGAGAAACGATCAAGATGCCCCCTTATCCCTCTGATTAGACGGCATGTTAAGTCAGGAAGCAACATTATTACTGATGAGTGGAGGGCATACAGAAGAGTTCTGAGGAACATGGGGTACAACCATTACACCATAAACCACAGCAGGTGGTTTGTGGACCCCCAGACTGGCAGTCCAAAGTTCCTGCAGGTTTCGCCAACTCAAATGTAAGACTTTTTAAGACCTTTTTAAGACCACTTTGAATAGAATTTAAGACTTATTTCACGGCAAGAAAGTATGAAGGAAAATTGCTATGAAAGAAGAAATACGTCCCATAATTACTTACAAAGTAAATGTATTCATGTTCAACATAAGAACAATGACTGAACATAACAGCACAGAACTGTGTTTGCGTGTTAGACAAAAAGTGTGTGTGTGTGTGTGTGTGTGTGTGTGTGTGTGTGTGTGTGTGTGTGTGTGTGTGTGTGTGTGTGTGGGTGTGTGTGTGTAATTAATAATATTTTAATCGAAAAAAATGATTATTTTGCTTTACTAGGTTGTGACAGTGCACGACAACATATTTGATCGAATTAATTTTAGTCTAATTCATTTTTATTCATCATTTTTATATATGTTTAGTATCTTGTGGAAGTGCGCTCCAAAATATTTGTTGATCTTGTTTATTGGTATTTATTATTTTGATATTATTTATTTAAAATGTATCATTTATTTAATTTATTTTTGTATTGGTTTTTCAGTTGAATTATACGTTCAGGGTAGGGATGTAATGGTTCACAGAATTCACAGTCCGGTACGTACCTCGGTTTGGGGGTCACGGTTCGGTACGAATTCGGTACAACAAGAAAAAGCAAAAAAAAGTCGCAAATGTATAATTCCAGGTTTGTTGTTATTTATTTTTGAACAGTAGTGCACGTTTCAGTTTAAAAAGAAGGAACTCTAATATTTTTGAATAATTAACTATATTACACAAACACACTCAGATGGCCATATTATCTATAATGGCTAATGTCAAACAAAAAATAATGCCTTGAAAATATTACATCATAAATAATAAGAAAGTGTTTCAACAGCGCATAGCCGTTGAAATATATATGCTAATAGCTTCCGTTATTTATTTTGGTCTCACGGCTTTCATGTCTATTGGCTTCTTAAAAACAGCGGGGATAAGCTGTTGAACTGCTGTTGTCTTTCGCCGGGCTCAGGTGATTGGCAAATCTGGGTGATGCCTTCTGATATTAATTAACATGTTTGGCGTGTTTTCATTAGCATACCGCACCACTGTCGAACAACGCCGACACACCGTCCTCGTCCAATCCACCACTCGCACTCCATAGTTATTGTAGTCCACAGGGAACCCGAAATGTTCCCACACAGCTGATTTAAAAGAAGCAGGTGGGTTCTAGCCAAGCCCCCAGGAAGTGAGCTGGACTCAGATGAAAATATTCATGCTGGCCAAACGGCAGTACTACACTTCCGTTTGGTTGCAAGGCCCAGAAACACTTTTTCCCATTGACTTACATGGGGAAAGAGTGGTCTGTAAATCATTGGATAATTTTTTTTAAACTAAATACCCAATTATTGATATTGATTTATATTAGCATAATTACTAATGGCTCGGACGTTACACTAGCTAGCCGCTAGCTGCTAACTGCTGCGGCCGCCTCGTTATTCGTTAATATCAAATCCATCATAACAATCCAGAACGCGTGGTGCTGTTACGTGTACGCAAATTGACGTGCTTGATGTGAACGAGCCTTTTGGGGGGCATGGTTAAAGTTGCGCATGCTCTATGAGCACACATACGGGTACTTCTCAGGCATGCTGGGTAATCTGTGACGTTTCACTCTCTCAAAAGTTGGGCCATTTTGTCATCATGCGCCAATGAGCAGCTCTCATAGGAATTAATGAGGCCCCGCCTTCCACGCTGTATCCAGTTCTTATTATGCATCCATGGTTCTAGCTCCTGTGTGTTATCTGAAACCGCCATACTAACTTTTCTTCTTCTTGTATTTTGTTCGTTTTGTTCATTTGTTGTTTAAGGGCGGCTGGCAAACTGCTTTTAGGCGCAATACCGCTCCCTGGATTATATATAGTATAATGAATATTGCCCTGAGCGGCAGACTTTTTTCCCACTCGTAAAAAAAGGCGTATTCGTCGTGTGACTGCATGTGCCGAACCGTGACGGTTCGGGACGAATACGGATACCGTTACACCCATACTGTAGTTCAGGCTAATCAACGGTTAAAAGATACGGTTCAAATTATTATTTGTTTTATAGTTCAATAAATAGATGTTTTCAAAGTCAATGAATAATCGTATTTAATAATTGAGATATCAATTATTGACCAAAATAATCGTGATTATGATTTTTGCCAAAATCGAGCAGCCCTAGTGTGTGTGTGTGTGTGTGTGTGTGTGTGTGTGTGTGTGTGTGTGTGTGTGTGTGTGTGTGTGTGTGTGTGTGTGTGTGTGTGTGTGTGTGTGTGTGTGTGTGTGTGTGTGTAACTTTGGCAGAACATGCTGTGTTCATGTATATTAGTACCACATTGGTCTGATGATTGATTCCTACTCTAAGTAAAGGCCTACAGTTCAATGAAAGTGGATGGCATGTGTCATCATTGGTGCAGCTACAGTTATGGGTGAGCAGATGTCTTATCACCATTAGTCATTACATACTTAGTTTTAAGGATTTTCTGAAGTACCTATGTTTACTCTTTAGATTTGTGTGGGCCGATGTCTTGGCGTTATTCAGCAGCTTCTGTAAATGTTACAGCTGTACATACTTTTAGTGAACTACTTTTTCTGAAAACTAAAAGGCTGGTCTAGAATATAATAATAGCCCCCAAAAGCAGCAGCATACCTCAAACCTATTTAAAAAGAGGGTTACAATGTCTAAGGGTTCATATTGAGTAAAGCAAAGTCAACCCCCATTTTGGACTTTATGTAACACACCTACTCTGTCTGAACTATACACACAGTTGTGTCTGTGGGGAATACAGTCAGGGTTTATTGGTGTTGTTGCACAATTACATTTGAAATTGCTTCTTTGTTCTGTTTTTCCTCTGCCTGAATGGAGGGAGGGGGGTCGTGGTGATGGTGCAAGTGTGCGTTTGGAAAGATATTTAGGTGATGGGAGAGTCGGTTATTTTTGTTGTTTTACCCTCCCCCGCACAGCTTCTGACTGCACCATCACTTCAGATCTCAGCAGGGGTTGGCAAAAAGTAAATCGTGTCTTTCCCGATGTCTGAAAAGCAATTCAGACATTACAGTACAACTTTATATCATGTGTCTTGTGTGTATGTGAACCGTTTGCGTGTGATGATAAATCCATGCCACAACTTTATGAAGTCACCTTTATTAGCAAGTAACTTTTATATTAACTATATATATATATATATATATATATAGATTATTTTCAGTTTCTAAGTTATCATGATTAGCCAATAGTTTGAGGAGGATCCATAGAGCCAAAACTCTTGATAATTAAACGTTTTTAATCACACCTGGTCCCTCGATATGGCATTCAAATAACAGCATAGTGAGCAGCCAAGCAGAATTAACATTGGAAGAATAACCTTAACCTGTTATGCCCGGGCTCCCGCAACATCTTGCAAGAAACAGCGTCTTCTTAACATTTAATAAACTATAAATGTGTCATACCAACTTAACGGGATGAAACTCAGCTACCGTCAGATATGAACCATTTTTACCGAAACAAAACACAACTTTAATGCCAAGCATCTGGATTAGCACTAAGCGAAAGAGTGCTAACGCACTTAGCACAAACTCACGATGTAAATATGGTTTACTTCATCGGATCTGCACAAACAATATATCATATGAAAGCTGATATTCCACAGATTCAAATGCTATAGGTATCGTCACTGTGCGAAAACTCAGGGCAGCGAAGGCAAGCAAAGACAACACACAACTTCTCTTTACGTGGCCAAAACGGCTAATACGTCTTACTTTTGCTGTTTTCTGATCAAAAGTTGTGTTCAATGGCATTAAAACGCATATAAACACTGCTGAAGGTTAATCCAATGTGTCTGTGTCACTTTGAAATGATTACTGATAATCCATCATAACATTTATGTCAATAAGAGTAGTTTTCATATATAGCTGCTATGAGAGCTACAAGAGTGTATGAGAGCCTCCGGTTTTGGGCATGCTGGCTGCGCATCACTCTCTTCACCAATGGTAATGTTTAGATGGATTTAGGAACTTCCCCTCAATTCTATTGGCTCTAACGGTTCAAAAGTGGTGTCAATCACCAAAATCGACCGATGGGTTCCAGAGATATGGCAAATACACCCAAATGACCCCAGAGGTGTTTCTTTTTTTCTAAATCTCTCTAAAAAGGTCAAATATCACTTGTTTTGCATCAATCTTGATACAGGGTTCTTATTATATGTTATAGTTTGGATTCCTAAAGCTTTTAGTCTACTATCCCATCATTCAAGGGTGGTTTTCACTATAAGTAATGGGTTTTTTTTTGACGGAAACTATCATTTACATTTTTTTACTATGTTCAATATGAATTTACTTTAAAATGAAAACATTTATATTGATTCTGACTTCTCTACGTCCAACTCACAGGTTTATCATTGCTTTGAGAACAAATATTAGTCATTGACCCCTTTTTAGAAATGAAGTTATAGTCATTTGTTCCGGGAATGTCATTTTCGAGCCTGAAACCTGAAAAACAGGCTTGGGGCTATGAAACAGCTTTCCTCCCCCGCTGTGTGTAAGTATAGCATTGTGTAAGAAAAGGTCATAGTAGACCAGGGGAGGGTTAGGAACTGTTGACGTTTTTATTTATCCCTTGATTGTGTATGCATGTGAGTATCTTTACATACCACATAAGCTGTGAGCTGGTTAGTCAGACCTCAGATTGTCACACAAACATCACTTTCCGTGGTTAATCCATGGCCTGAATCATGCAACAACACTAGTTAGCTGTCTTTGAATTTAACTTTTTCAGTATCACAAAGATGGACCAACCATATGCAAATATATAAAAACAGTGACTCAAACATGGATGAAAATAAAGGAATGTTTGGTGTCTGGAAGCATGGAATAACATTGGTATTAGGGGAAGGAATCCAGCTGCTGGTGGTAGCCTACAGTTTAGAGGGTAGATGGTGGCTGGAGGGTTAGATGGATGAAATTACCTGGAAATACCTCAGTGTCAGCCATGATTAGAACTGTTCACATTCTCTAGAAGTCTAGATCAGGGGTTCCCACACTTTGCCATGCCAAGGACCCCATATAGCATTATCCTCTGGCAGGGACCCCCCTGTTGCAATATTGTTTAATGATGTGTACATTATGAAGGCAAATGTAAAAAATTAAACATACTGCTTCTTAATAAATATTCTGAATATATTTTTGTATTAATAATTAATAATCAGATATTCTTCTATTAACAGTAAACACTTTCTATCTTTTGTTTTTCATTCATTACATTCATTGTGTCTTCTGTTACAAATATTCTTAACAAAATATTAAACAGTAATATCAACAGTACATATTTTTTAAGAGATTTCTGTCAACAGTAATATGAACAATAAACATATTTTGAGCATTTTTGAAAGTGATTTCTGTCTTAATAATATATATATTAGTGGTGCACGATAATTATCGGCCCGATAATTATCGGTCCGATATTAGGAATTATGTGTCATCCCGATAAACCCGATAAAAGTATTAATAGCCCCGATAATATACAATATATTTTTTGGGTAAAAAAAAGAAAAAAGTACTGCGGTGGATTGGGATGAGGGGCGCTTGTTTTTCACTCGGCTCCTCCCGTTTTGCCAGTACTGTGGTATTAGTGGTTTAGGAAGAGGGGAGTTCTTCACAAATCCAGCGCTCCCAACTCATGCCTGGCTGTGACGTAAATGGTGTGCGGCCGTGAAGCCAGGACAGTAAACAAACATGTCATCGGTAGTATGGGACTATTTCAAAGTTTCAGAGTTAGATAGTTCGCTTGCTATTTGTATTAACAAATGCAATGCAGAAGTTCCACGAGGAGGGGAAAAGGCAACAAGCTATAATACTTCCAACCTGATCAGTCACCTGAAACATCGCCATGGCTACGATGGTGTGTCAAAAGCGTACGTAGACGCCTGCGCTGCTAAACTAGCGGCGAATCCAAAGCCAGCTGCAAAGGCACCGAGGCTTTTACCTATCGACGAGGCTTTTGAAAAAGGCAAGAAGTTTATTTGGGAAAATAAATATGGTCACTTTGAAGAGTCAAAACTGTTCTAGGCTTTGTTTTGTTCATAGTAGTAAGGCTCATGTCATTTGCTCACTACTGGTCTTTGTTTTACCACCAGGTGTGCAAAAACTACAGGTACATTTAATATATATATATATATTATATTATATTATTATCGGTTATCGGTATCGGTCTTGAGAAGCAGGAAGTTATCGGTATCGGTATCGGTTTCAAAAAACGGATATCGTGCATCCCTAATATATATATATATATATATAACATTATACATACTATTCAACAGTAATATTAATAGTTAACATGTAGAGCAGTGACCATCAACTGGCGGCCCGCGAGCCAAATCTGGCACGCAAGTAATTCTCATCCGGCACGCGCTGTGGCGCTGGCGGAGTGGTTAGTGCGTTCGCCCCCCCCCCACTCGTGAGTAATGTGCAGTACCGGAGTCCAACAGAGAGGCAGCAGCTGCGGGGCAGCAGCTGCGGGACAGTAGCCTGCGCACTGCGTAGCCTTCCCTGCCCTGAAGAAGAAGTGATCCTTCGTTAGCCCCCCGCCAGTGTTGCCAACTTGGTGACTTTGTCGTTAAATTCGGCGGCTTTCCAAACCCTCCGGCTACTTATTTTTGTCAAGAGCGACTAACGACTGATCTAACAACTTGTAATGGTGTTATTAGGGACTTTTCTGGTGTTTGGAGACTCACGTATTGTTCTGCAGTTAACGAGCTGCCGTGAGCCCCTCTGCCCTCCCATAGTACTGACAGGCGCGCAGACTCACAGTTGCCTCCCGCAGCAGCTCAGCTGCAGTCAGAGCAGAGAGGAGACAGACACACTCTCCCCCGTCGAGACAGCTTCAGTCACTTAATCACCTCGTCCACTGTGTGTGTGCCTCTCTGTGACAAGCTAAACATCCACGCAGGTCATCGTGTCACAGTCTAAACTGTATTCACAAAAGTACAGAAAGGAGTGGGAATCAAACCCTGAGTTTAAAGGATGGTTGAAGACATTTATTGGAGATGACACACGGGCATACTGCCTTTATTGTAAGGGAGATTTCTACTAAAAACTACTAAAACTATTTCTACTTTCTACTTTTTCTAATAGAGACATTTCTGATCTACTGTCGTCTGGATTTACTTTGGTGGTTTCAAGTTTTGATCCTTGAAGGGGGTGGAACGTGTTTTTACCGCGATTACATGATATGCAAATTAGGCGATGACGTCATTTAGGGAATTCTGGCAACTTTTTGGACAGCCAATAGCTACTTACCTTACTATGGAGTTGGCAACACTGCCCCCCGCTACGAGTACATGAGGGTGCTCCACTAGCACCGGATGACAGAAGCGCTTGGTGAAGCTGTGGGAACATCTCTGTCACTCCCTCCTTGAGTTTGGTCGACCACAGGGCGATTTTCTTTGTAAAAGCCTGTACTTTGTCCTGCACATGTAATATGTACGTCTCGCGCCCCTGCATGCTCTTATTCAGGACATTTAGATGCTGGAATATGTCCGACATGTATGCAAGTTTCCGGAGCCATGAGGCATCTGAAAGACGGCCAGCCAGTTGATGATTTTCAGAAGAGAGGAATTCACCGATCTCCCTTCGCAGTTCAAAAACACGATTCAGCACCGCCCCACGGGAAAGCCAGCGCACGTTGTAATGGAGCAGTAACCCCTCAAACTTTGCGCCCATCTCGTTACACAAGATAGCGAACAGTCGGTGTTTTAAGGGCCGAGCTTTTATGAAATTCACTACTTGTATAACTTCCTGTAGTATCTGATGTAGTTCATCATCCATTCGTTTAGCAACAAGTGCCTCCCGATGGAGCATCAATCAATCAATCAATCAATCAATTGATCAATCAACAACTTTATTAATCCCGCAAGGGGCAATTGGTTATGAGCAGCAGTTTATGTCATGAACACAGGCAGGAACATACAAGAAGAAAACACACAGATACACCCGGGAGCACAGATGTGGATAATTATAATAATACACTATAAATAGTTCAAAGCATCACAATAATAAATAAATAAATAAATAATCAAGTTAAAAGCCTTTTCAAGAATTTAAAAGTTTGAGTGCAGAAAGGATGAAGGATTTGGATTTAGAAAAGCGATTAGTCCTTTGAGCAGGTAGAGCATATCTACGCCCTGATGGCAACAGACGAAATTCACGTGAGAGTACACGACCTGGAGAGTTCAGAATGCTCTCTGCTTTCCGCAGAATCTGTTGGTTACAGAAGAAATTTAAGTCTCTCTGTTTCACGCCGATGATCTTGGAGCAGGTTTTAACAATGCTGTTCAGGCTGTTCCTGTCTTTCAGTGTGAGGCTATGGAACCAGCAGATAAAAGAAAAACAAATAAGTCTCTCAATGAATGCTTGGTAAAAACGACAAATACTGAAAGGCCTGACGGAGAAAGAGTTCAGTTTGCGAAGAAGGTGCATTCTCTGTTGACCCCGCTTCACAATACACTCAGTATTCACATCAAATTTGAGGTGGTCATCGAAAATGGTGCCCAAGTATTTGTATGATGTGATAATTTCTACCTTGTCATTGTGTATGATGCACTCCTTAGGAACATCCTTGTGACGTCTAAAATCAATGATCAGTTCCTGGGTTTTAGAGACATTTAAATCCAGAAAACTGTCATCGCACCAGGAAATAAAATCGGCAAGAGCACACTCTGATTCTGAGCCGCTAAGGAGGGACAAGAGGGCGGGATCATCAGAGAATTTAACAAAGTAGCTGTTGTCTTGCATACTCCTGCATTTATCAGTGTACATTATAAAAAGTAGGGGCGAAAGAACGCATCCTTGAGGCGAGCCCGTGGAAGTGACGACAGAGTCAGAGAGGCGTCCATTGACAGACACCTTCTGCTCTCTATTAGTTAGAAAGTTTAAAATCCATAAAACAAGTTGATCAGCAGTTTAAAATGACTCTCCACCAGGAGATGCGGCTGCATTGAGTTAAATGCTGAAGAAAAGTCAGCAAGCAAAAGCCTGGCATGGGCTTGTGGCTTTTCAAGGTGTTTGTGGAGGGTGTGCAGTATAAGAAGCTTTGCCTCCTCTCCGCCTCTCCCTGCCTGATGCGCACATTGGAGTGGATCGAGTTCACCACCTACTACTGACATGACAAGGCCTTTAACCATTTTTTCAAACATTTTCATGACCAATGACGTTAAAGCCACCGGTCTGAAGTCGTTTAGGACTTTAGGATGAGGCTTCTTACGGATGGGAATTACAGTTTATACTGTTTCCAGTATAAAATATACGTTTCTTTCTATTTATAACACTCTTTAGTTCCTTCGTGACCCACGGCTTATTATTAGGGAAGATGGTAATGTCTTTACAAGGAATGTTAGACTCCACACAAAATGATATGTAGTATGAGACAGTTGACGTCAGTTCATTGAGATCAGAGCATGAGCTATAAAACACATCCCAATCCGTGCAGGCTGAACATGCCTGTAAGGTGGCAATGCTTTCGTCTGTCCAACATTTCACAGTTTCTTTTGTGCACACTTGTTTCCTGCAGATGGGTTTGTAGATCGGCACCAGAAGAACGCTCGTGTGGTATGAAGCTCCAAAAGGGGGCATGGTCAGGGACTTGAACGCACCAGGCACCGTGCCGTAACATAAATCAATAGTGGATTTATTTAAAGTTGTAGGACATGTGACATACTGCTCGTATGTTTTTAAGGTCGTATGCACCTGACAGTGATTAAAATCTCCTAAAATAAATTTAGGAGCATCGGAGGAGAGGGAGTCCAGTCTGTTAGTAACTTCCTCAATCAGCTGGGTGGCTGCTGAGGCGTTTGCCCGTGGGTGAATGTAAACAATAGTGAAAAACAGCTGGGGGAACTCTCTAGGCAAGTAAAAGGGGCGAAGCGAAATGGATAACAGTTCAAGATCCGGAGTACATATTTCCTCCCAAACTGTGAAGGAATTACAGTACCTTTTGTTGATATAAAAGCATACTCCACCCCCGCAGGATTTGCTTGTTATGACAGGCGACCGGTCCATCCGAACAGGGTACCCAAAACCGCTGATGTGTAGGTCCTCGTTGCTGTCCGAGGCTTTCAGCCACGTCTCAGTGAATGCCAGCAGACATGCGTCCCTGTAATCTCGCTTGAATTTAGCAAAAGCCTCCAATTCGTCCAATTTGTTCCGTAGGGATTGAACATTGGAGAGAAGGATAGTTGGGAGCGGGGGGAGCCGGCGTCGGTTGTCTAGCCCGTTGGTCCTCAGTCTGCGTTGAACGCCTCCTCTCCTTCCTCTCTTCCTCCGACGATTTTTGGGCAACATCCCGCCTGGTAAAGCATTTGTACTACTTCTTAGGAGGTGGGGAATATGCGGAATAGGGTTACTTGCTGCCAGTGAACTTATATCCAGCAGCAGCTCGCGGCTGTAGATGAGCCTGTGACTTAGCACGTCACCGCTGAGTCCCCATGCCATACGGCTGAAAAGAGTCCAAAGCACCGCAAGGACGCATATATAGACACTCCGCATGATTAAAATAATCCACACAAGCTGCTGGATGTAGAAAAGTTCACACAAACTAGAAGAACAACAAAAAACAAAGCATGACACACACAGCTGCTCCCAGGTCACACCAGCGTGAGCGCACTACATTTGGGGCCTTCTGCTTTATCAAAGCTGTCACTCCTCTTTCTTTGCCTGTCATAGCCCCTGCCCCATCTGAGCACACACGCACACAACGAGACCAGTCAAGTCCGTTTGAGAGGATGTATTCATCCAAAACTTGGATGGTCCTACCTTCCAGTGCTTTGCAAAATAATATTTCCTCAACAAAGTTGTCTTCTGAAATAAATCTGATATATGCAAGAAATTCTGCGACATTTGCTACATCCGTGCTCTCATCCAGCTGCAGAGCGAAATATTCGCTAGCTCTCACTTGCTCCAAAAGCTGAGCAGACACGTCTTGAGCCATGTCACCAATCCGTTGGCTCACAGAATTATCCGAGAGTGGTACTGCGTTGATTATGCTGGCAGCATCCTCACCTAGCATTTCCCGAACAATATCGATGGTAGTTGGTAGAATTAAATCCTCTCCTATTGTGTGCTGTTTCTTTGCACGGGCGATGTGGTATGATGCTAAAAATGATGCCTTCAAGGCCCGCTCAGGGACGCCGGCTTGCTGCTTAAAAGTAGCCGATTGCATCACTAGGTGCTCTTCTTTTCTTTTAAAAAAGTCTATTGATTTATTAGCTTCAGCTGGGTGCTTTTGTTTGAGATGTCGATCAAGTTGAGATGGCAGTTTCGACACTCGTTGGCGAGGATCTCGAGGCAGAGAACACATTTAGGTACATCACGGCCGTTCTTACTTGCCGCGGTAAAACCAAACTTTATGTATGATGGCTCATACCTCCGAGTTTTAGACGGCCAGGTATTCCGTGGCTGTGAATATTTTGCAGCGGGGACATCTTCATTCTGATCGTCAGATGGTGTTTTTCTTTTAAGATATTTGTCCATTTGATCCTTGAGCAGGAGGTAGCTAGCTAGTGTTCACACAGCAACTCAGTTACACTCTCAGTAGTGACAGCTCAATTCTGATTGGCTCGAAGGGCGGTCGTGTTGTTTAATTTGTTTTAATATATTAAACAATTGGGCATCAAAGGACACATAGATTGATAGATATGCAATTATTAATAACATCTAAATTACATTATTTTTTTTACATTTTACCCCCTTTTTTCCCTTTCCCTCAACATTTTCGCGACCCCCCTGGTCTAGATGATAGAACATGTTTTCTATCATCTACCATGTTTTTAATACATGTTTGAATGGTGATATCCACAGTGATAGATGTGTAGCTGAACACGTTATACATCTATTGCAGGGGTGGGGAACCTTTTTCCTCTCAAGTGCCATTTCAATGTTTTCAACATCCTCCGAGGGCCGTACAAATTATTGACCTCTGCTTAAAAATACTAAAATCACAGCCGATTCATTTCACCTTTCTTTCATGCTGTGCAAAGAAAACGCAACCTCTCAATCCAGATATCTCACCATGACTCGTGCATGCATGCATGTGCACGGTGTGGCATGACCACCAAAACAGTAAGATATGAGTAGTGGTACAAATGCCACTTCAATCTCATTAGTATGCAGAAAAAGTGACAGGTCGCCCCGCCCCTTTTTGACCGGAAGTCCCGCCTTATTTGACCGGAAGTCCCGCCTTTTTATTTTATTTTGAAACCGGAAGTCCCGCCTCGTTCGACCGGAAGTCCCGCCTCGTTCGACCGGATGTCCCGCCCCCGCTTCCGGCGGATGTCCCGCCCCCGCTTCCGGTTTTCAAAATAAAATTAAAAATAAATTAAAATTAAAAAAATGAGAAAAATAAAATGCCGTTGTTTTCAATCAATTAATATGCCTAGGATATATGTCCCGCCTCCTTACTACTTCCTGTGTGGTTAATCCTGTATACAGTATCGAATGTAACTTACAAATACTTGCAAATAACATGAAATTAATCCCAAAAGTAAGGCATCTTTAAAACATATATTTAAACCTCTCTGTTTTTGCAAACAGGACATGACAGGACATGAGGGGAGAGAACATATGGTGGAGGAGGGGGAACACACACACACACACACACACACACACTTTCCCCCGCCCCTCACCCTCTCCCTCTGTCTAAATAAAAAGCCATCGTCTTTAGTCACTCTTAAATATTTTTCAAGTCGAGAGAAAATGGCCAAGAGACGTCTTGATATGAATTTAATCAGCGAGACACCGGTGACAACTTACAGCCATCCGTTGGGTGCTCCAATCAAGAAACGAATGCAGTTTGTATGCCGGGTTCAGACGCCTACAGCCGAAGAACTTCACGAAGAATGGATTCTAAAAAATGGCGATGTTTGGGGTTATATATTCAACTATATGGCTAATGAACTGCATTTCTACAATCTGAAGAATGGAGAAACGTATGGACCCCGTAGTGTTAAAGCGACACTGACCTCAACAGATTGGGCTGTGTTAACTCTGGTGTCTTCCCGATATCTACAAGTAGTGCTGCGTACCGGCAAGCCGAACCGGTACTGGACTTGTCAAAAGTTTCGGTTCAAGTCCGGTTAAAACCGGAACGTCGGGAACCGGTACTTGGACTCGCAAAAAAACTAGCACTTACGTATATTCTGGTGTCTGTTGTTATTTAAACATTCCCTGATAAACGTTATTCAGCGTCAATAAATGAGTGCTAATCCCAGTGTGCTCAGTGTACAACATCACATGTCATTTCACCTTCGATTCACGGTTTGAAAACGTAGCCTTTCGCCACATGCTAATGCTAACCGGAAGTGAAGAATTTTCAGAATAAAAGTATTAGTTAAGTTAATAGTGTGAACTTCCGTTTTATTCAGAATAAAACTGATTTAAATTAAATAGTGTATTTAATTCAAAATTACGCCATATCAACATTGATTTTAATTTCTAACAGTATGTATGTACATCACTATGTATGTAGTATGTACTGTATAATGTACACATGTAGAGTTGTAGAAAATGTACAGACAGTACACTCTGACTGTACAGTCACTACAGTTTAGCCTATACTGTATAGTAGGTGTGTAACAGTGTAATGCGTATAGTCTACTCTACACTCTACCTTTCAGCAACGTTTTAGGGATTTAGGCTCAGTCAGCTCAGGGACTGTTTGGTTACTTTAGTTTGGTAAATGAAATAAATGTTTGAACTTTGTAGTAGTTCACTGTAGTTGCTGTCATAAGTCATTTGTAGACTAAGTGGCAAAAAGTGTTTTTTCTACATTTGTACTTTGTAGAGAAATGTGGACACAAGTTAGATGGGAGCACAATAAACCTGATGAGTTTGAATTTGAGTTGATTATTGTTAATTTTAAATTGATAATTAGCTCACAATAAGTTCACTTTAGTTACTCACACAACTTGACACAAGACATGGGTTCAGGTCCGGACTTATAAGTCCGGACCTGAACCTGAACCTCTGGACTTGAGTCCGGACCTGAACCTGAATGTGAGTCCAGGTACGCAGCACTATCTACAAGCAACCATTGTATCGGAAGAAGTAGTGCATCAAGAAACCATCGTGGAACCAGAGGTGTACAAGATATTTGCAAAGAAAAACAAAGAAACACAAACAGCATGCGAGATTAAAGAAGAGCCTGCATCCTTACCCCTCAATGTGGAGGAAGAAGAAGGAGATATTCCCACACAACCAGAGGGGAGAAGAGTCCTGACAGGCACCGTCTGGGAAACTAAAAGCGGACCCTCTGGGCGTTGGTATTACCGCTCAAGCCGTTTGGTGACGTTGGGTAAGGACTCCTCTGATGATTTTGTTTTGGAGTATTTTAATTCTACCTGCGGGGTATTTCAAACGTCCTTGAGGGTGCCTCTGACTGCATGGATGGAAATGATTGAAGGAAAAGCTACAAAGCTTAAAGAACTTTTTAAACAAAGTCAGACATCGATGGACATTATACTGGTGAAAAAGACCCTCACTTTTGCAGAGGACTCCGCCCCCCAGTCAACATAACAAGTCCCACCCACCTCAGCAGATCATTTAAAAAGTAGGGACCCCGCAAGGACATTTTTAGAGAGCAGCAACTATGGATCTTAGAAAAACCAAGTCTCTCCCCACGATATGCAGCCTGGATCAAACGCCTACAGGACCGCCATCCTCACCAACATTTTGGACACCAGATCTGGACAGCGCTATGGCTGACATTGATATCACGGGGTGGCTGGATATGCCTCAACCTCCATCCAAGTCTCCAGAGGAATCAACAACAGCAGTAGGCATTGATTCGCCATGCTTTCCTTATGCTCCCAAGGGTGATGCTACAGAACGTATTAGGACATCGGCATTCCTGAACACGGTAAAAGCGGTTGTAGTTCATCTGTTGGATAGAGTCGTGTACCTTTACAGAAAGGAAACATGTAACGGATGTGAAGTCGATCACCCCAGTCAGAGGCAGCACGAGTGTTTATTCCCTACCGATGAATACTATTTGGATCGACACTATGATGAAGTGGTAAAGAGACTGTGGACCGTTCGTTTCATTCCAGCCATTCGGGACGCTCTGCACCAGAACCACCTTCATGTGTCAGAGAGGAGAGTCTTTGGAGCTACCGAGGCGATTCTGCACAACCTCAGAAACACCAGACTGCTGCAACAATTTCAAGCAGATCTCTGTGATATGCAGTCGCTGTCCGAATATAATGATGGTTTTAATTATTTATTAACAGTCATAAATGTATTTAGAAAAACCTGTGCTCAAACATTAAAGAAAAAGAAGGGTAAGGTTACCAAAAAGCTTTTGATATAGTTTTAACACACAGCGAGATCCCTAAAAAGTCACTAACAGCTGCGGGGAAAGAATTCTTTTAAATAAAGTTTTTCAAAACTTGTTGAAGAAAAAACGGTATACAATATTATATATATATATATATATATAACAGCCATTGACATATAGGCATGTATGGTAGAAAGATTTAACCGTACTCTGAAAACTAAAAAGTGGAGGTATTTTACAGCTAAAAACACTCCTAGACCTATGATAGTGTTTTTTATGTATGACAACTCTACAACTGGTAGAAAGTAAAGTACTTTTTCTGAGCAGATTTTCTTTAAGACTGTGACTCTTAACAAACCAACCCCCGAGAGACAGACATACTCATCCACTTTTCAACGTATTTTGTTTTTGTCTTTCTCGCTTTTTTTTCCATTATATTTTTGGAAAAAACTACATAGTGATTGCTAGCAAAAATACAACATGCAACTAATACATTATACAATATTACGACTTTTGGCGATTTTTTTTCCATTATATTTTTGGAAAAAACTACATAGTGATTGCTAGCAAAAATACAACATGCAACTAATACATTATACAATATTACGACTTTTGGCGATATTTTCAACACAATATACTTGTACCCTTTTTTTTTTTTGTTGTAGGACTTCAAGATATGTTGCATGTCATGCATAAACACGGTGTCATCTTTCTTGAAACTGACGTGCTGTCCGTTTTACAAACAAGTTATGTTTATGCTTCTTCATCCTCTGAATGTTCCTCCCCGTCCCTCTTCACAATAACAATCAAGGTGGATCTGTGAAATGAAACACCTCTTCCCAAAGCGTGACTACCCTATTGAGGGCATGCGTCTAAGGCAGTAGGGTCTAAATCGATGGGCCAGATATACTAACATGCAGAACGTACGGTATGTTTGAAAAAGACTAACCATTTATCCAGTTCAAGCTGTCTTTAAGATGTGACATCGCGCTCTGACTATTTCCCATAAAATCGTGACAAACTATTACTTGTTCTTACATTTTGACCTCTTGCTGCTTGGTTGAAAATGATAGATGAAAAAGAACTTTTTTAAAAAGAGTCAAACCACAAATGTTTTAAGATTGTTACAAAATGTAAAAAATAAAAAAGGTCTCGAGACAAAATTAATTCAGGTGACTCTGGCTTTATTAGGACAACAGACATATAATACAAATGGGTTAGGGGTTAAATATAACCATCGTGGACTTAATAGTCTAACAAAATACTTTTATCTGAATACATTTGTTCTTTTTAAGAGCACTTTTGAAATTATTTATTTATTATTTCAGTGGAACAATCCAGTGTTTGTTAACATTAACGCTTTCTTCTCTTTTTCTTGTGTTACTAAGATACTTTTAAACACACTTTGGTGTATGCAACACTTGTTCAGATAAAACAAGGTTTTTTCTTTTCTGATAAACTTACATATTTTAGTTATTTTATGTTACCAAGATACTTTGAGATACACCCTGATGTACACAACACTTAACAAAGGGTATAATATGAAGTAGTTGGTAAGGAAGGGGTTTTTCTTTAAGGGTGCAAAACTTTTAGAACAGGGTAAAATATTCATTAATTTGTATTGAATTGAGTTTTCTTTTTTTGATTTTCAACATACTATATGACTTTTACATATTTCTGACGTACTATACTTTTTTTTTTTGACTTTTTTCTGTAGAATCTTGACAAAACTATTACTTGTTCTTAAATGATGACCTATTGCTGGAGATGAGATGAAAAAGCTACAACGCTTAAAGAACTTTTTTCTAAAAAACTCTCAATTCTACACTGACTCCCCCCACTCAACGCAATAAGTCCCACCCCACTCAGCAAATCATCTAAAACGAAGGACCCCATCAAGACGACCGTTGAAAAACTAGCCATGGATCTGAGAAAAACCAAGTCTGATGTAGCCTACCCTTATTATCACCAGGATAATGGATATGGGCTTAATGACTGGATGGTACAAAGTAGGGGAGAGGATGTTCCCGAAGAAGAGCTCTCCTCTATATGTAATAGTATTGTAAACGAAACATTTAAAGTGGTCCCGGAATCTTCATTTTTCAGAAACATTCTGTAACATTACCGAAGAAATTACACTTACTCTTTTTCTTGTGTTACCAAGATACTTTTAGATACAGTTTGGTGTCTGAAAACTGAAACTGGGTGAATATAAAGTACTTTATAAGGAATTCGGATTCTTTTAAAGGCAGATTTTGGCTTTTTTCTCTTGCCAAGATACTTTTAGACACACTTTGAGGGATGCAAAACCTTAAAACTAGAAAATGAAGTACAGTCTGATTAGATTTTTTCTTAAAGACTGTTTCTCTAAAAGGTAAGTTTGTGATTTTAACAATTTTCCCTGACACTTGGCAGATTTGTGTGTAATTCTCTCACAAAGGAACTGTAACTTTTTTTTTTTTTTTGAAAATAAAATACTTTGTCTGAATACATTTTCTTTAAAGGCACTTTTTTTATTTTAACGCTATTTCAGTGGAAAAATACAGTTTTGTTGACATCAAGGCTTTTTTCTCTTTTCTTGTGTTACTAAGATACTTTTAGACACACTTTGATGTATGCAACACTTGTTCAGTTAAACAAGGGTTTTTTTTTTCTGATAAACTTACATATTTTAGTTATTTTATGTTACCAAGATACTTTGAGATACACCCTGATGTACGCAACACTTAACAAAGGGTATAATATGAAGTAGTTGGTAAGGAAGGGGTTTTTCTTTAAGGGTGCAAAACTTTAGAACAGGGTAAAATATTCATTAAATTGTATTGAATTGAGTTTTCTTTTTTGATTTTCAACATACTATTTGTACACAATGACTTTTCCATATTTCTGATAAACTATACTTTTTCCGTAAAATCATGACAAACTATTACTTATTCTTAAATGTCACCTATTGCTGGAGATGAGATGAAAAAGCTACAACGCTTAAAGAACTTTTTTTCTAAAAACTCTCAATTCTATAATTGACTCCCCCATTCAACGCAATGAGCCCCACCCTCCACTCAGCAAATCTTCTAAAACGAAGGACCTCACTAAGACGATCGTTGTAAACTAGCCATGGAGCAGAGAAAAGCCAAGACTCCCCCCGCGAGTTGCAGTCAGGAACAGAGTCCACCAGCGACACCACCATGTGGGAAACCCGAATCTTGCAGTACTACTGCTGCTGATGCTACTCCTCGGGTCAAGAAGTCTCGGTTTAGGGACACAGTGAAATCGGAATTGTTTTATATTCTGGAGATGGTGATGTATCGGTACAGAAAAGAAATCTGCAAAGAATGCCGACGCAGTAACCCCGACCAGAGGCAACACGATTGTCGGAATGACATGCCCGATTTCTTCTTCAGAAACAATTACAAAGCGCTGGCAGTACTATTCCGGGTCATTGGGAAACGATTGTAAACGAAACATTTAAAGTGGTCCTGCAATCTTCATTTTCCGAAACATTCTGTAACATTATCTCAGAAATGAAACAAACATCAAAAGTGTATCATGTGCTCTCATGGTATGCTCTGTTTGTAGATGTAATGCATCTGTGTGTTGAAAACAGCATACACGTGAATATTTTGACTGAAGTGAAAAACTTCCATCACGATATCTCCAGTAATATGGGGAATTCTAAGCTGGAGACTGTCCTGGGGATGCTACAATCACTATAACTATTGATTTTGTGTGTGAAAAAAATTAAAAAAGTGTTTTTTACATCTAAAAACTGTTGTCATCATTTTAGCAAGGGGGGCGTGTCTGATACATGTGTATTACAGTCCTTCTTGTTGTGTTTTTCAGTGTTTTCTGTGTGTCTGTACACACAAAGCACACTTCATTATCTACTTTTCAGCTTTTTTAAAAAGAAAAGTGTGTCTTTCGGTAACCTTCTTGAGAGAATTAAGCATAAATCTGTCAAAGATTCTTAACGAAATCTACTGACACAAAGTACTTCATTATCTACTTTTCAGCTTTTATACACAAAGTGTATCTTTCAGTAACTTTCCCAGAGAATTTAAGCATAAATCTGTCAAATGTTCAAAACAGCCTTGTTTCACTGAAATACCCTCAAAATGACAAACTGCCATTATTACGAAATCTGAAATGTAACCATTTAACATATAAAATCGCTCATGTTTTCATCAAGGGTATCTACAGCATTACTATACTTTAGAGAAGATTGGTACAGTATATGATGATGTACATTATATATATATATATATATATATAAAGCTTATGTGGGATACACAAATAAATATCACCCAATGGATGTTATCTACATCTCATCACATTTTAACTCCTCAGAGTGATTGTGTCTTGATATTTGTCTATATTGATGTTAAACATGGAACTGCTGTGATGCAAGTCAAATTTGATCTGACCATTAAAGTATTATCGTATTATCGTATCGTATTTCTGCAGGAGATCCACACATAGACAACTCAACATCACAAAGAGGTCAAAAACTTCACAACAGCCCTTTCAATTGGGACAAAATGTATCGACAGTCATTTAAAAATGACCCCTCTCACAACTAAGAAGAAGTTAAGAAAATGGACACTGCAAATATAGCTAGGTAAAATGCCAAGTGGGTACAGCTCATTACAAATGTTAATCTTGGGTTTGCTTTCACTCGATGAAGCTCAGTGCAAGTTCTTTCATGAAGTGCAGGGTCTTTCATGAAGACTTTCACCTTTCCTAGTCGGATTCTCGTCCCCCTAAATCTATCACAGCACGATGGAGTCTAATCGCCAAAGTTTAATATATATTGCCCTTTGTATACACAGCAATAAATATGTTTATGTTTATATGTTTTGTTTTTAACAAACTTCAACTGTCAATCATTCCAAACACTCTTTAAACCGAGGAGGAGGGGCACACTTAAAATATTGTAACGCAATTTAATCACATTACAAAGTTTGACCCAAAGTTGCTCCCACGCGGATGTTCCCCATGAATTGAATGGTTTTGGAAGAGCAAAGGTGGCAGATAAATTGGCAAGAGCTACAAGTATTGCACATATAGTGTTCGCAATATGATAGCAGAAGAGATAATATGCATATTAGACTGACACAGTGAGTGAAAAGAGGAAGAAAAAGGTTTGATTAGCAGCATTATATTTGTTATTCAGACAACATTTTAGAGGGTTTAATTCCAAATTATGCAAGTTAACTGATGATGGCAGGAAATAGTTCAAATGAATTTTTTTTCCGCTTTTTTCCTTATATATTACACCTAAATATGGAAAGGTTATATGTTGTATGTTGTCTCTGAAATACCGAATTTGTTATACCAATTAAAAGAAAAAAGTCCTATCATATAGACTCTTCCTTCCATAAAATATTTGGCAACATTTGCAAAATATTTGGAAACATTCTGAATCATTCGGTACAGCTTTGTATGTGGTTTCACTTACATTCATTCGGTACAGCTTTGTATGTGGTTTCACTTACATTTTCTCTTAACATGGTCTTCAATATTTGAAAGTCAACTACAAGGCAAACATGCCCATTTAAAGACAAATAAAATAAAATGGGAAACTATTATGCAAAACACTCTGTATATATTGATCAGAATGTAGTCATTACCCGTTTAATAAGTGTGATGATGGGGACGATTGAAAACAGAACGAGTAGTGACCCCCGTGTAAAAAGAATGGCCAAAGTTTGTAAACTGGAAGACATTTTGGATATCGTTCATTCTGGCAGTACTATTCCGGGTCATTGGGAAACGATTGTAAACGAAACATTTAAAGTGGTCCTGCAATCTTCATTTTCCGAAACATTCTGTAACATTATCTCAGAAATGAAACAAACATCAAAAGTGTATCATGTGCTCTCATGGTATGCTCTGTTTGTAGATGTAATGCATCTGTGTGTTGAAAACAGCATACACGTGAATATTTTGACTGAAGTGAAAAACTTCCATCACGATATCTCCAGTAATATGGGGAATTCTAAGCTGGAGACTGTCCTGGGGATGCTACAATCACTATAACTATTGATTTTGTGTGTGAAAAAAATTAAAAAAGTGTTTTTTACATCTAAAAACTGTTGTCATCATTATAGCAAGGGGGGCGTGTCTGATACATGTGTATTACAGTCCTTCTTGTTGTGTTTTTCAGTGTTTTCTGTGTGTCTGTACACACAAAGCACACTTCATTATCTACTTTTCAGCTTTTTTAAAAAGAAAAGTGTGTCTTTCGGTAACCTTCTTGAGAGAATTAAGCATAAATCTGTCAAAGATTCTTAACGAAATCTACTGACACAAAGTACTTCATTATCTACTTTTCAGCTTTTATACACAAAGTGTATCTTTCAGTAACTTTCCCAGAGAATTTAAGCATAAATCTGTCAAATGTTCAAAACAGCCTTGTTTCACTGAAATACCCTCAAAATGACAAACTGCCATTATTACGAAATCTCCTCAAACAGAGTACTTTCTACAGATGAAGCCTCCCACTCAACGCAATATGTCCCACCCACTCAGCAAATCATATAAAACTAAGGACGACTGTTAAAAACTAGCCATGGATCTGAGAAAAACCAAGTCTGATGTAGCCTGCCCTTATTATCACCAGGATAACGGATATGGGCTTAATGACTGGATGTTACAAAGTAGGGGAGAGGATGTCCCCGAAGAAGAGCTCTCATCTATATCATATCCATGTAAGGTTTTTAGGACAAAAGAGGACCATGATAACATGACATATGAAGAATATCTTTCTTTAAAAGATGGTATTATAGATAACCTTTATAGAAACAGTATATCTCATACCACTCGCCAAGATCGCAAACGACAATTAGCAGAAAAGAATAGAAAAAGTAAAGAAAAACGAAGAAAAAGAAAATGCAACATGAAAAGGAAAAGAAAAATTAAAAGCAAACGCAGAATGCGAATGAAAAGAAAAGGGACCATAGGACGGAAAACTAAAAAGACAAAAAGAAGGAAGGTGAAAAGAAAAAGAAACAAAGTGAAGACATTTAAACTAGAGGATGGTGTTTTAGAGCCATTACCGGATCATAATAATCTTATAGATCATCTCCCGCTAACCGACTGCTGCGAATGTGTTGAACACCTTCTTTTTGTCTTTTTAGTTTTCCGTCCTATGGTCCCTTTTCTTTTCATTCGCATTCTGCGTTTGCTTTTAATTTTTCTTTTCCTTTTCATGTTGCATTTTCTTTTTCTTCGTTTTTCTTTACTTTTTCTATTCTTTTCTGCTAATTGTCGTTTGCGATCTTGGCGAGTGGTATGAGATATACTGTTTCTATAAAGGTTATCTATAATACCATCTTTTAAAGAAAGATATTCTTCATATGTCATGTTATCATGGTCCTCTTTTGTCCTAAAAACCTTACATGGATATGATATAGATGAGAGCTCTTCTTCGGGGACATCCTCTCCCCTACTTTGTAACATCCAGTCATTAAGCCCATATCCGTTATCCTGGTGATAATAAGGGCAGGCTACATCAGACTTGGTTTTTCTCAGATCCATGGCTAGTTTTTAACAGTCGTCCTTAGTTTTATATGATTTGCTGAGTGGGTGGGACATATTGCGTTGAGTGGGAGGCTTCATCTGTAGAAAGTACTCTGTTTGAGGAGATTTCGTAATAATGGCAGTTTGTCATTTTGAGGGTATTTCAGTGAAACAAGGCTGTTTTGAACATTTGACAGATTTATGCTTAAATTCTCTGGGAAAGTTACTGAAAGATACACTTTGTGTATAAAAGCTGAAAAGTAGATAATGAAGTACTTTGTGTCAGTAGATTTCGTTAAGAATCTTTGACAGATTTATGCTTAATTCTCTCAAGAAGGTTACCGAAAGACACACTTTTCTTTTTAAAAAAGCTGAAAAGTAGATAATGAAGTGTGCTTTGTGTGTACAGACACACAGAAAACACTGAAAAACACAACAAGAAGGACTGTAATACACATGTATCAGACACGCCCCCCTTGCTATAATGATGACAACAGTTTTTAGATGTAAAAAACACTTTTTTAATTTTTTTCACACACAAAATCAATAGTTATAGTGATTGTAGCATCCCCAGGACAGTCTCCAGCTTAGAATTCCCCATATTACTGGAGATATCGTGATGGAAGTTTTTCACTTCAGTCAAAATATTCACGTGTATGCTGTTTTCAACACACAGATGCATTACATCTACAAACAGAGCATACCATGAGAGCACATGATACACTTTTGATGTTTGTTTCATTTCTGAGATAATGTTACAGAATGTTTCGGAAAATGAAGATTGCAGGACCACTTTAAATGTTTCGTTTACAATCGTTTCCCAATGACCCGGAATAGTACTGCCAGAATGAACGATATCCAAAATGTCTTCCAGTTTACAAACTTTGGCCATTCTTTTTACACGGGGGTCACTACTCGTTCTGTTTTCAATCGTCCCCATCATCACACTTATTAAACGGGTAATGACTACATTCTGATCAATATATACAGAGTGTTTTGCATAATAGTTTCCCATTTTATTTTATTTGTCTTTAAATGGGCATGTTTGCCTTGTAGTTGACTTTCAAATATTGAAGACCATGTTAAGAGAAAATGTAAGTGAAACCACATACAAAGCTGTACCGAATGAATGTAAGTGAAACCACATACAAAGCTGTACCGAATGATTCAGAATGTTTCCAAATATTTTGCAAATGTTGCCAAATATTTTATGGAAGGAAGAGTCTATATGATAGGACTTTTTTCTTTTAATTGGTATAACAAATTCGGTATTTCAGAGACAACATACAACATATAACCTTTCCATATTTAGGTGTAATATATAAGGAAAAAAGCGGAAAAAAAATTCATTTGAACTATTTCCTGCCATCATCAGTTAACTTGCATAATTTGGAATTAAACCCTCTAAAATGTTGTCTGAATAACAAATATAATGCTGCTAATCAAACCTTTTTCTTCCTCTTTTCACTCACTGTGTCAGTCTAATATGCATATTATCTCTTCTGCTATCATATTGCGAACACTATATGTGCAATACTTGTAGCTCTTGCCAATTTATCTGCCACCTTTGCTCTTCCAAAACCATTCAATTCATGGGGAACATCCGCGTGGGAGCAACTTTGGGTCAAACTTTGTAATGTGATTAAATTGCGTTACAATATTTTAAGTGTGCCCCTCCTCCTCGGTTTAAAGAGTGTTTGGAATGATTGACAGTTGAAGTTTGTTAAAAACAAAACATATAAACATAAACATATTTATTGCTGTGTATACAAAGGGCAATATATATTAAACTTTGGCGATTAGACTCCATCGTGCTGTGATAGATTTAGGGGGACGAGAATCCGACTAGGAAAGGTGAAAGTCTTCATGAAAGACCCTGCACTTCATGAAAGAACTTGCACTGAGCTTCATCGAGTGAAAGCAAACCCAAGATTAACATTTGTAATGAGCTGTACCCACTTGGCATTTTACCTAGCTATATTTGCAGTGTCCATTTTCTTAACTTCTTCTTAGTTGTGAGAGGGGTCATTTTTAAATGACTGTCGATACATTTTGTCCCAATTGAAAGGGCTGTTGTGAAGTTTTTGACCTCTTTGTGATGTTGAGTTGTCTATGTGTGGATCTCCTGCAGAAATACGATACGATAATACGATAATACTTTAATGGTCAGATCAAATTTGACTTGCATCACAGCAGTTCCATGTTTAACATCAATATAGACAAATATCAAGACACAATCACTCTGAGGAGTTAAAATGTGATGAGATGTAGATAACATCCATTGGGTGATATTTATTTGTGTATCCCACATAAGCTTTATATATATATATATATATATAATGTACATCATCATATACTGTACCAATCTTCTCTAAAGTATAGTAATGCTGTAGATACCCTTGATGAAAACATGAGCGATTTTATATGTTAAATGGTTACATTTCAATTGTATTATGTCGATGTTGGAAAATGTAAAGTCTGTATTCGTAGAGTTTGTCTTATTTGCTTTAAAATGACAAATTAACTTATTTTTTGTTATTACATGAGTGTATTTTGTATTCTTTTGTTTGGTTGGAGGACAGGGTGATTATTCAAATTTTATTTTGAACTAAAATGTTGGTTAAACGATTACGATACCAAAGATTTCAGAAAATAAAATGATTATTGTGCTGCATTCAACCTGTCACACATCATCATCACATTTACCTGCAGTTGTGTTTTCGTCCTAGCAGGAGGGATTGTAAACCTGATGCCGCTTCTCTACTCACGAATCTCTCACAACAGAACTCAGATAAATCTCCTTTTCCTCTTAGTGTAGTAAATACACACTTTGAATTCATTGCTTGCTATTTCATTTAAACATGAGTTCTTAGCAGCAGTTTGGTCCGCATGCTGGTTGGTTCCGTCTCAGCCGCCGGCTGCTCAGAGTTTGGTTTGGATCAGCTGGTTAGGACTCTGCTCTCTCTCTTATTCACATGCTCCAGTTTTGATTTGACAGGCCTAATATCTCTGAATAATGCATTTGAAAGCATAGATTTATTTATACTTATCATTTTGTATCTGATAATCGTAATAAAAACAGGAACAACGTATCTATTGTTGTCAAATGTTTTTAAAATGTATGTTTTTTTGTGTTAGATAAAGAAATTCTAGAATGTTTTAGGGAAAAGTTAAGAATTGGACCCCCTGCATATTTCGATGATTATCAGTAAACATTGTGAATAAAAAAAGTTTGGGCTAATTTTGATATTGCCCTATACCTGTTCTATAATATGCACTTAAAATACAAACATTTAAGCAAGCACTTTCCTAATTAACAAGAAAAACAAGGTGACACAATTGCCGATTGCTGAATAAAGAAAAATAAATGGATAAGGGCAGGGAACACTAACACTATCGCACAGATAGTGTTCTAAATATATTTTGATGATTATCAGTAAACATTGTGAATAAAAAAAAGTTTGGGCTAATTTTGATATTGCCCTATACCTGTTCTATAATATGCACTTAAAATACATAAATTTAAGCAAGCACTTTCCTAATTAACAAGAAAAACAAGGTGACACAATTGCCGATTGCTGAATAAAGAAAAAATAAATGGATAAGGGCAGGGAACACTAACACTATCTCATAGATAGTGTTCTAAATCTGCCTACCTTCCTTGCACTTTTGTGTATAAAAGCTGAAAAAAGTAGATTATGAAGTACTTTGTTTTTAGTAGATGTCGTTAACCCCCTGAGGCAGTCCAAAAACTAAGAATCTGTCTCTTAACCACCATCCCCCGAGAGCCATAACATATTTCAACTCCCTACAGCAGCTGAGGTGTGAACTCCCGTACAGAATGTCAGTCACTGTGTAACACTTTTTTAGTTTTGGTCGATGTGAGTGCTCGTATATCTTGAAATCGTTTTAAAAATGTTGCCAGTTTTTGAATGATTTTAATAGTTTGTTTTACTTTGCATATTTCTGCAGGTCTCCCTTGAAAAAGAGATCTATGATCTCAATGGGACCAATCTGGTTAAATAAAGGTTTTATATTGACTGGCTAATGTGCCATTTTATTTGTGTTTTACAGCTGTATTTGTCTGCCTTTCATGTCTGTGTTTTATATGTTGTAACTTTGTACATGCTGCCCTTCTTGGCCAGGTCACTCTTGGAAAAGAGATTTTAATCTCAATGAGGTTTTTTTTTTACCTGTTAAATAAAGAATATATATATATATATATATATATTAGTGACACTCTGCAGATTTGTGTGCAATTCACATGGAGGTTGAGGCATTTTTCCAAAAATATAATGGAAAAAAAAAGCGAGAAAGACAAAAACAAAATACGTTGAAAAGTGGATGAGTATGTCTGTCTCTCGGGGGTTGGTTTGTTAAGAGTCACAGTCTTAAAGAAAATCTGCTCAGAAAAAGTACTTTACTTTCTACCAGTTGTAGAGTTGTCATACATAAAAAACACTATCATAGGTCTAGGAGTGTTTTTAGCTGTAAAATACCTACACTTTTTAGTTTTCAGCGTACGGTTAAATCTTTCTACCATACATGCCTATATGTCAATGGCTGTTATATATATATATATATATATATATAATATTGTATACCGTTTTTTCTTCAACAAGTTTTGAAAAACTTTATTTAAAAGAATTCTTTCCCCGCAGCTGTTAGTGACTTTTTAGGGATCTCGCTGTGTGTTAAAACTATATCAAAAGCTTTTTGGTAACCTTACCCTTCTTTTTCTTTAATGTTTGAGCACAGATTTTTCTAAATACATTTATGACTGTTAATAAATAATTAAAACCATCATTATATTCGGACAGCGACTGCATATCACAGAGATCTGCTTGAAATTGTTGCAGCGGTCTGAGTACGAAAACTCTGTTTTCTTACAAAATGCACCAGTTTCGACTTGTACAAATGTATATGGTTTATCCTCTGATAAATATTCTCTGACTTTCTATATATATATATATATTTAAGTATATTACCTACCTACCTCCCTCTGTTTACAACATGTTTGTCTCCATAGGGGGTTTATGACTTCTCCATAGGGGGTTTGGGGTTTTCCCCCTCCCTTATCCTCTAGCAAAAAGGCTGACTTTTTAAAATATCTGTTTTTTATATGCTTTACTTTGATTTGGAGCACCCAACGGATGGCTGTAAGTTGTCACCGGTGTCTCGCTGATTAAATTCATATCAAGACGTCTCTTGGCCATTTTCTCTCGACTTGAAAAATATTTAAGAGTGACTAAAGACGATGGCTTTTTATTTAGACAGAGGGAGAGGGTGAGGGGCGGGGAAAGTGTGTGTGTGTGTGTGTGTGTTCCCCCTCCTCCACCATATGTTCTCTCCCCTCATGTCCTGTCATGTCCTGTTTGCAAAAACAGAGAGGTTTAAATATATGTTTTTAAGATGCCTTACTTTTGGGATTAATTTCATGTTATTTGCAAGTATTTGTAAGTTACATTCGATACTGTATACAGGATTAACCACACAGGAAGTGGTAAGGAGGCGGGACATATATCCTAGGCATATTAATTGATTGAAAACAACGGCATTTTATTTTTCTCATATTTTTAATTTTAATTTATTTTGTATTTTATTTTGAAAACCGGAAGCGGGGGCGAGACATCCGCCGGAAGCGGGGGCGGGACATCCGGTCGAACGAGGCGGGACTTCCGGTCGAACGAGGCGGGACTTCCGGTTTCAAAATAAAAATAAAAAGGCGGGACTTCCGGTCAAATAAGGCGGGACTTCCGGTCGAAAAGGGACGGGGCGACCTGTCACTTTTTCTGCATACTAATGAGATTGAAGTGGCATTTGTATCACTACTGATATGGACACAAGATGTGTGCAAATTAGTTTCCTATCCATGTGAACATGATTTAAGTGGGGGGACCTAACCTCCTCTAGGGGGGTCCGGGGGCATGCTCCCCCGGGAAGATTTGTTTTGAAATATTGAAGTTGAAAGCAAGGAGCCAGTTGAGGTGGTTCGGGCACCTAGTAAGGATGCCATCTGGGCGCCTCCCTAGGGAGGTGTTCCAGGCACGTCCAGCTGGGAGGAGACCAAAGGGTAGACCTAGGACCAGGTGGAGGGATTATATCTCTTCGCTGGCCTGGGAGCGCCTTGGGATCCCTCAGTCAGAGCTGGTTGATGTGGCCAGGGAAAAGAAAGTTTGGGGCTCTCTTCCTGGAACTGCTACCCCTGCGACCCGACCACGGATAAGCGGGAGAAGATGGATGGATGGATGGAGAATAACTTCTATATGTTACTTCTTAAAATGCAGCCTTCTAAACATTGTAGAGGGAGTTATTGTATATAGTTATTGTTCTTTCAGCTGCTCCTGTTTTGCATCCACGCGCCTGTTTTCAAAAAACGTAATAGCTGCCTTGTTTACACCATGAACAGCTGATCGTACTGATGGGTAACATGGCGAATAAACAGCTATCCCCACTGAAATGACAAGGACACAGAGGCTCAGGGGTAAACCGAAGAGACGTGGGTTCAGATTTATGGAATGGAATGTCTTCATCATGTCTTCATCATGAGACTGAGGGTGTTTCTCAATCGCGAGTAAAGCTGCTCCAGAGCCACTATTTAAAGCATACTACGTCATCGAGTGCCGCCGAAGTACTGTTCCAATGTCCAGCATACTTGGAATTCTACCGAGCCCGGCGTACTTCGTTTGGAGAAATTTCGAGGCTGCACATGTGTAGACTCCGCGGTCTGAAAATCCCCACAATGCTTTGCGCACGGACCAATTTCCCCAAGCAACACATTGAGTTGACGAAACACTCAACTCAAATGTAATTAAAGTCAGATCCCCTCGTGTCTTAGATGGGGCAGTGATATCATAGACCTGTTACGCTTTCAAACACTCGGTAGTTATTTTTTAACCAGTTGTTCTGTATTCACCTTGCAGGTGCAACTCTGTGGCTTGTATCCTGGATTATATGTTTAAGTCATGGATGTTTAAAGCTCATATTAGTTTACTTTTCATTAATGAAGTATGACGCTGTGCTGTCAGTACACTTGTCCCTGTTTGTGATTGGTCAAATGTTGCTAACCCCTCCCCTTTCACGTGAACGCGCTCTCAGCTGCTGAGAGAAACCCTGGCTTGATTTACCGAGTTGATAACCAGCGTCGTAGGACCGCTTATCGAGATCTCGTTTGTTAGGGTTAGTTAAGATAACTCAAACATATCCAGGGTCTGTTGAACTGGCTTCGTAGTAGGCCTACAGGGCACAGGAGGCTGCATAGCAGCGCTAATGTCAAAGACACACACATTATTATATTTTTATTTTACCAGGATGCAGTGACAAAAATATTTGGGGAGGCTTAGACTTCCCAAGCTTACAGTACCCGCCGCCTCTGGTCTCAGTCCTGTGATTCAGACGCTGTGTCCCAGTGGCTCCAAAACCTAGTTCCCCCCTGGGATGAATAAAGTATTCTGATTGCTATTCTGAAAAAAGACTGATACGGTATTTTTCTGCTCTATGGCTGAATGCACATCCACAGTGCTGATGACATGTGTGTTATTGATGCAAAGATGACACCCCACAGAGACCAAGACTGTGACCGCTTTCTCTGAGACATTCAAACACCATTGGATAGATAGATAGATATATAGATGATGGAGAGATTACAGTCCTGCTGCTAGCTAAAGGAAGGGAATTAAGGGACGAGGTTGGGTGAATAGCTAAATTATAATTTATTTGTGTGTGTGTGTGTGTGTGTGTGTGTGTGTGTGTGTGTGTGTGTGTGTGTGTGTCTGTGTGTGTGTGTGTGTGTGTGTGTGTGTGTGTGTGTGTGTGTGTGTGTGTGTGTGTGTGTAAAACAGTCCCAGCAGGCTATCATCATCTGTAAATGGAGTTGATTGTCCAAATGCAAAACATTATAATAAACGTGGACTGAACAGCTTGGATGTCGCGAGCAATCAGTCCTTAAATACAACATTTCCATCACCTGATACACTACAGTATAATGAGTTGAGACATGTCTGTAGGACCGTGTCCACTGCACATTATATTAATATTCAGTAAGACTCATATTGGAACCTGCAGCTATACACAATCAATATCTCAATGTAGGCATTGCAACCTTAGGTCTTTAAAATACTGAATTAAAGGAAGAATGTACTCAATGTACAATACCACATTTTGTTCTAAATTGCTTTTTATCATGCACACACAAAGTCATAAAGCAGTCATTTCAGTGTCTTCAGACAGGTGTCAGTATCTGGTTGACTAATTAATAAATCATAAAACTAACATGCATTGAATGCTCTAATGCAGTTTGCACATGGAAGCTCTTTGCACTACAGCTTGGTCACTAGTGAACTGAAGCAGAGAAATAATTGGATAACAGTTTGCAAAACTGAATTCTGTCCTCTCGACCCAGGGGGGCCTCATGACACAACTTTGCGTTGGGCCACAAGTTGGCCAGGGGCAGCCCTGCTACCTACTGGGACTTGTCTCCATGCTTTAATGTTCAAAAAGCTCTTTGTCTTTCTCCTACTGCCTGTGCTGCAGCTCCTCTTTTCACCCTCTGTCTGAAACCAGAGCCCAGTCTGCTCTGATTAGTTAGCTGGCCGGCTCTGTTGTGATTGGTCAACTGCTTAGAGATGTGTCGGAAATGTCCCGCCACTTAGCATATAATGTATCATGTTTTGAAGCGCTAGCCACTAGAAGTATGTAGTATGTTCAGTGAACACATCACATTGTATTCTGTTTTCAACACGTATGTCCGTCCTGGGAGGGGGATCCTCCTCAGTTTCTCTCCCTGAGCTTCCTACCAGTTCCCCTGTTTTTTAAGGGGTTCCTGGGGGAGTGTAAGGACATAGGCTGATATATGCTGTACAGCTTGTAAAGCACCCTAACAGAAATGTATATTTTGTGATATTGGGCTGTTGAACAATTATTGATTTGTACTGTAGGGATCTCTGATAGTTGCTGAGATAGTTCTTAAAACAAAACAAACATTTTCAAACAGCTTTCATGCAACACAAGATCAAAGATATATAAAACGTGTAAACATACAACAGAAACCTGTTCAAATACAGACTTTGCTTTAATAAACGGTACATTTCTACTGATTGCATCATCTGCTCTTTTCAGCATGTCTGCATGCTATATACGTGTTGACTTCTCAACGTCAACAGCTCATCAAAGTCAAAGTGAGAAAGCACAAATATTCTATTTGTATTTCTTTATTAAAGCCTCATTAAATCCATTTATTTGTGTCATTTTTATTTGAGACATTTTTTATTTCTTGCTGTCACGACTACCACACAGCCATAGACAATATGTGAAAAATAATTTGTCATCGAATATAACTAAACAAATAATTCAATAACGTGCTTTAACGACTAGGCGGTGCACACAAGCTACACACAGCATACAATGGCATAATAACTTTGTATTATTAGTGTAGGACACTTATGTATGTATAACATCTGAAGATCCCATCCATCCATCTTCTCCCGCTTATCCGTGGTCGGGTCGCGGGGGTAGCAGTTCCAGCAGAGAGCCCCAAACTTTCTTTTCCCTGGCGACATCAACCAGCTCTGACTGGGGGATCCCAAGGTGCTCCCAGGCCAGCGAAGAGATATAATCCCTCCACCTGGTCCTAGGTCTACCCCTTGGTCTCTTCTCAGCTGGACGTGCCTGGAACACCTCCCTAGGGAGGCGCCCAGGTGGCATCCTAACTAGGTGCCCGAACCACCTCAACTGGCTTCTTTCGACGCGAAGGAGGAGCGGCTCAACTCCGAGTCCCTCCCTGATGACCGAACTTCTCACCTTATCTCTACGGGAGACACCAGCCACCCGGCGGAGGAAACCCATCTCGGCCGCTTGTATCCGCGATCTCGTTCTTTCGGTCATGACCCATCCTTCATGACCATAGGTGAGGGTAGGAACGAAAATGGCCCCTTTTCGTCACAACGGTGCGGTAAAGCGACTGCAATACCGCTCCCGCTGCTCCGATTCTCCGGCCCATCTCACGCTCCATTGTTCCCTCACTCGAGAACAAGACCCCGAGATACTTGAACTCCTTCACTTGGGGTAAGGACTCATTCCCTACTTGGAGTGGACAGTCCATCGGTTTCCTGCTGAGAACCATGGCCTCAGATTTGGAGGTGCTGATCCTCATCCCAGCCGCTTCACACTCGGTTGCGAACCGATCCAGTGAGTGCTGAAGGTCGCAGACCGATGAAGCCATCAGAACCACATCATCTGCAAAAAGCAGTGGTGCAATCCTTAGTCCACCGAACTGCAGACCCCCCCCCCCCACGACTACGCCTCGAAATCCGATCCATGTATATTACAAACAGGATTGGTGACAAAGCGCAGCCCTGGCGGAGGCCAACCCTCACCGGAAATGGGTCCGACTTACTGCCGAGGACTCGGACACAGCTCTCGCTTTGGGAGTACAGAGATTGGATGGCCCTGAGTAGAGACCCCCTCACCCCATACTCCCGCAGCACCTCCCACAGTAACTCCCTGGGAACCCGGTCATACGCCTTCTCCAAGTCTACAAAACACATGTAGACCGGATAAGCGTACTCCCAGGCCCCCTCCAGGATCCTTGCGAGAGTAAAAAGCTGATCCGTCGTTCCACGACCAGGACGGAATCCGCATTGTTCCTCCTCAATCTGAGGTTCGACAATCGGCCTGACCCTCCTTTCGAGTACCTTGGAGTAAACTTTCCCGGGGAGGCTGAGTAGTGTGATGCCTCTGTAATTGGCACACACCCTCTGATCCCCCTTTTTGAAAAGGGGGACCACCACCCCGGTCTGCCACTCCTTCGGTACTGTTTCCGACTTCCACGCAACGTTGATGAGACGTGTCAACCATGACAGTCCCTCAACACCCAGAGCCTTCAGCATTTCCGGGCGGATCTCATCCACCCCCGGGGCTTTGCCACTGTGGAGTTGGCACATCTGAAGATGTGTAGTTTTATTCATGTTTTCACATAATTTTCCAGCATATTGCTATACTATTTCTCATGTTTTACTTCTACACATTAATATCTGATTTGTAAAACATCACAGACAGAAAGGTATATCCGTTCTTTAATGATAAGCTATTGACATTGTGATTCCATAGATGTGTCTCCCATCACCCAAAACCCCTGACTATTCTCTCAACTCAGTATTTACATTCTTATATATTATTATATTTGGACTACCTATGTTGCAAATGTATTATCTTTTCAATTTACACACGGCATCTATTGCACGTCTGTCCGTCCTGGGAGAGGGATCCCTCCTCTGTTGCTCTCCCTGAGGTTTCTCCCATTTTTCCCTTTAAACTGGGTTTTCTTTGGAAGTTTTTCCTTGTACGATGTGAGGGTCTAAGGACAGAGGGTGTCGTATTGTCATACTGATATTCTGTACACACTGTGAAGACCACTGAGACAAATGTAACATTTGTGATATTGGGCTATATAAATAAACATTGATTGATTGATTGATTATATTCAAAGAAAATCTGTAATATCTTTAAAAACTACAAGTCCCTGTCTATCAACTCTGCACTGTTATGGTGTAAATATAACCTATCTACCAATTGGATCACATATAAAAGTCAGCCGAATTAAGGTTGACAATGCAAGGAGATGTATTGTGTGAAGAGAAATTGAAGATGTTGTTTAATTGCTGATATATTTATGATCCACGTCAAGTATTCAGTTTCGGTGGCAGTTCTTCAAGTTTGTCTAGAAGTCTTCTCATCAGGGCTCTATAAATAAATAACTACGGCAGATGTGTTCTATTTAATGCAGCCGAACTGTGTATTACAATGCCGTTATTTGACGACTTTCAAAGAGAAGCAAGCACACTTGGAATTAAGTATTATTTTCTCTTTTTAAAAAAAAATGTTTTTCGGATATCATATCGCATTAACACCATATCCCAACGTGCATTGCGGCTAACACATCCAATCACCAAGCTTAAACCATAGTTGAGGATCTTGGGTAATCAGTTCAGTGGGTGTGTATCGTCTACGTCTGTTTCTGGTTATTTTATTTTGAAATTCAGTTCCTGACCAATAAAGCCCGAGATTATAGAATCAAACAAATAAATAACACAAAGATAAGTGTGTGTTATTGTTGAGTAAATAACAGTGTCTTATTTAGAAAAGAATAACAAATTAGAAGGAAAAAAAGATAAAAAAAATACAGATTTCAGTATTCTAAGGCTCTGATCCCCATTTATTTTCCGGGTGGACGGCAAAACAATTATGAACCACACAGCTTCCGGTCTTCCAAGACCTGAACGGACAAAAATACGTGCTGCAGGCACGAAACATACTACCAATAGAAATACATTGCTTTTAAAATCGTTCTGTGTGACACGAAAAAAAGGGGAAAATCGTGTTGGTGAACACGAATCAATAGATTAAATGTCGTGACTATAACACGAAATGCCGTGAGACTGGGTTGTCATACCAGAAGTGATGTGCAAGTGATTTACACACACTTAAGTTTGTTTTGGCAGATAGACTGCCGGTACCTATGGACCTTTATGGTCGTTAAACATGTTTTGTCCGTTCTGTGGAAACCACTTGGTCCAAGTGACATGGTTTTGCTCATCACGATATACTTTCTCTTGCGCAAGAGATACATTCTCGTGCACACGAGAAAGTTACAGGTTCGCCAAGTAGGAAGTGGAGCTGTGCCTTTTACCTTCATTAGACAGCTAAAGAGCGACTGCAGGCTGCTTCGTTATAGCCACACACACCTCTACACACACACACACTACACACATCGAACTGCCCGATTATTCCCCCATTACTCGTTTTATGAAGGAGATGTCCGGTCCACAAGTCGCTAGGGTTGCCAGAAACTGACCATGATCAAAATCGATTATTCGGCAGCCCTGGCTGTAAAAGTGTTTTGCTAATGTAATTTTGTTTGATAAAATGTAAATTTGTTTTATAAAATGTAAATTTGTCTCAAGCTTTGTTAAAGTGTTTCACACTTTGCAATTGTCGATTGCACATCTCAGCTACCGTGGTAGTCCTTTCACACTACACCCCATGCAATTCGGCTTCCAAGCCAATCATTCCACTGAGACCGCAAATTGTTTCCTTGTGGAAAATATCAAATAAAAAATGGACAAAGGAGGCATTGTTGGAGCAATCTTCTTAGATCTTAAGAAAGCTTTTGATACAGTCTATCATCAAGTACTCATCCACAAAATGTCTAATTTTATTTTCTCAACCAGTGCAATAGACTGGAGGAGCTCCTATCTGTCAGATAGAGTTCAGTGTGTCAGGGTAACTGGCGAGACATCACCACCCCTGAGGAAGGAACTGGGTGTACCCTAGGGATCTATCCTGGGCCCAATTCTATTCAGCCTCTATATAAATGACTTGCCATCAGTGTGCACTGGATGTGAGGTGCAAATGTATGCTGATGACACTGCCATTTATGTCCATGCAAAAACCAAGGCCCAAGCCGCTGCCAAACTAAGTGATGCAATGGTACGTGTACATCAATGGCTTACTGACTCACAGCTATATCTAAACGTTAAGAAGACAGTCTGCATGTTTTTTTAGCAAGACCAACACTGTATCACACTGAACCCAAGGTCTATGTGTCTGGGGAGGTCATTCAAACAGTTACACATTTTAAATATCTAGGCATTATCCTTGACACTACTCTATCCTTCCAAAAAACAAGTGAGAAAGGTAATACAAATAACTAAAGCAACTAGCAAACTTTAGATATATAAGGAACTGTTTGACAACACCTGTAGCAAAACTCTATATGACTGCCATGATCATTCCCCACCTAACATACTGTATGAGCAGCTGGACCCAGGTGAATAGCACAACATTAAGGCCTATCCTATCACTTCACAAACAAGCTCTCAAAGTTTTGGACAGAAAACCTAAGCTATACCACCATTGCAAAATCCTGGTCAAACATAACCAGAGGCCTGTACTACGAAGCAGGATTTTCGCTTAGCCGGCTAACATCAGGGAAAACTCGGGGTTTCCGGTCCTACGAAGCTGGTTCTCTTTTTAGCAGGCTAGATCTCCATGGTAACTTATGCTGAGCGGCTAACCTGCCCTGGAGCAGGTTAGGTTGCAGGCTAAGAGATCAACTCAGTGAAAGCTGACCAATCAGAGCTCAGTGTGCGGAGTTTAAAGCTATCAAGTCATATTACAGGAGAAAGGAAATACAGTTTAAATTGCCGTTCCAGGAAAGACGGCCGGCAAAAATCACCGACTGTGTGAACGTGAACATTAATAGAATATCACCCCCATCTTCAGAGCAATCTGACTATTATAACATTAGCGTTAAGAAAGCTAACTTAAATATCTGCCACAACATAAGTAACCGGATCAGAGTAACATTAAGTACAGTCCTCGGCATATCACTTCATAATGTATCATATATCTCCTTATCTGAGTCAGCTGAGCCGTATCTGGCCGTGCAACACTCACAGTGTAACAGACTGGATGCAGAAGTATTATTTTAAGCAACACATTAAGTTGACGAAGCACTCGACACAAATGTAATTAAAGTCAGATCGTGTCTTAGACGGGCAGTGATATCATAAACCTGTTAATGTACGCATTCAAACACTTCAGTTCTGTTACCAGCTGTATTCACCTTGCAGGTGCAGGTCTGTGGCTCTGATCCTGGATCAAGTGTTTAAGTCATGGATGTTTAAAGTTTAACTTCTTCATATGTCTAATATTATAGTTGACTTTTCATTCAGGAAGTATGACGCTGCGCTGTCAGTACGCTTCTCCATTCTTGTGATTGGTCGAATGCTCCAAATACCACCCATTTCATGTGAACGCGCACCTATCTAGATAGGACACGGCTGGCTTGAGCGATCCACTTGATAACCAGCGTCGTAGGACCGTTTAGCGAGAGCGCGTATGTTTTGGATTAGGCCAACCGGCTAACTCAAACATATCCAGGTTGGGTTGAACCAGCTTCGTAGTACAGGCCTCTGCTCAGCTGGGAAAATATTTTAAAACACACTGATGCATGTCTCATTTTTAAGATTATAAACGGCAAGGCACCCCCACCACCACTCTGCACTTTTATACAGCAGAACAATTCAAACAGCAGAACCACAAGGTCTGCCCTAAGAGGGGACTGTGCAGTCCCTCTTACATGTAGGTCCAGTTCCTTTGGAAAGACGGCCCTCACAGTGTTTCTCTGTGAGGGCATCAACACTTTGGAACACAACACCAATACAGATAAGGAATAACACCTCCTATCATACATGTAACCACTATCTTAAGAACTGGCTTTTAAGCAATCAAAAACGTATCATAGTATGATAGTATTTCATCTGTTTGCATGTTTGTCTGTTCCTATTTATTGTTGTACTGTTGTTGTGTGTATTTTTTTTTAATTCTGTTTTTATTTCTCTAGTCTTGTTTTGGTTATTTTAACATCTTGCCAAAACGACAACAGTTGAAAATGTGCCTGCTGTCTAACACGGGCACGTTTACAGCAACGATGATCAATGTGCACTGTCCTTTAAATAAATAAACAAACAAACAAACAATGGAGGGAACACAGGGATTTTAGCCTTTGCAGACCATTAACACAAAAACCTATAGAACACACTACAGGAAAGAGAAACTGCAAATCATAATAGGGCCCCTTTTAAATAGTTTTGTTATCTAAAGTTATGGCAATGAGGATGAACGTTTGGAGATGTGGGATTGTGATGGAGGCGAGATCTGAGATTTTATCTTCAGCCTCGAGCACTGCCTTACTCTGTCAGAGGAAATTCGACAGGCCGTCAGAGAAAAACAGTCTTTCTTTTTCACCGGAACCATATTTATATTGTTTATTTTGCAATTGTAATGATCCCAATGCCCAGCACTTTATAATTATTTTCCTCCAGTTTGGTAAAAAGAAAAGGCTTATGCATCCCGAGATGAAAGGATGAGGTAGGACCAGGGATACTTCACAGGGCTCCCCATGTGATGTGCTGTTTGAAGCGGATGCACACGGTCCATTTCAAAGACATCTGGAGACCCGACGGACCAGTGGCACTGTGTTACCATGGCAGCGTCCTCCACTCTTTATCCAGGCAACCTCGAGGTAGAAGATATTATAATAAGAAAGCTAGATGAAGTAGATGCAGCTTCAGATAGGGAGACAGATGGTGAAATTATGGTTTCTCAACTGACTCACTGCCATTTGAAACTATGATGATAGCTGTATGAAAACAAGAATACATTTCCTCTCAGCCTCTGTCTTCATTCTATTGGCGTATTTCCGGTATTTCTTTATGTTCTCTGACAGTCGTCAAAATATTTTCCATTCATGAATTCTGAAGGCACCATTTCAATCAGGAAATACTTAATCTATGTACGCATCCGCCATATGATGGAAATGTTAATAGTATTTGGCGATTAGACCCCGATCCTGAAATCGTAAATCTTAAGGGGGAAGTCCAGCCTTGAGTTTAATAGGAACCCCCCCCTCCCCCCTGGGGTCTAGACACTAGTGGTGATGCTGAAGATCTGGATTGATGAGGTGGGATGAAGAGGAGGTGGGATGAGGTATTTGGATTAGCTCTCCTGACTGCAGCACGATGATAGGCTGCTGGAGTTTGTGGTGAAATGTAATTGGACGCCCCTGATGAGCTGATTAATGCAGCTGCTGAGTGAATGAACGGTTTATAGTCTTCCTGCTTGAGCTTCATATCTGACCTATGACATTTCTGCCCACATTCCTCAGTGAAACTGTTACTTTAAATATGAATGTGATCCCTTTATTATTTATTTAAGACCTGCTGTTGTGCAACTTTCCTCCAGGCTGTTCCAGAACATCCAACTGAGAGGTCCCATCAGCCGCCTGCTGGCTTTACTCCAGCAGCAGCAGCATCCAAATCCAAGGGGATCCTCTTCCATCGAATATCTTCATGGACATTATGGCTATGCAAAAAAGAGAAATGCACTGATTTGACACATTAAAGTCTGTTAAGAGGGCCAAGGGAATCCTTGAAAAAGGTTAACATCCGTTTTGGTACCAAAAGGAGTTGCGTGCAAAGCATTAAAATAACATTGGTTTGGTTTGACCACGTGTGGAGATGTGAAAATGTGTTTGTTTTTTACTAAAGAAGAGATCTCCCAGAATCTTTGCTACACTAGCTGTTACAATCCTTAACCACCCAACTAATTGTCGGCAATTGTCGAGTTGCATTGTGGTTAATGTAGGCACAAAGGAAGGACAATGTGTGAAAAGCGTATGAGGTATCAATTTGAACCTTTTTTTTAAACTGTCAATCATGAGTGTTTTTCTGTTGCTAACCTGAATTATTAGTCTATTAACCTATTATTTATTGTTTTAGCATTGTAAACTGGTAAGACAAATCAGAGGGTTTTCTCAATTTATCACATGACTTCTGAATTATTTACATGAAGTCCGACACTTAGCTAAAGCATTGACATTATTACCAAGCTAGTACCACTACATGTTTTTAAAGCTCGGTTGGATGCTACAAAATCAGATGCTGTTGGTACCTGTACATGTGGTTAGATATGTACATTGTAATCCCTGTACATTTTGCTGTATGATGTCCTTTTGTTGTTGTTTATGTTTGTATGTCTTCTTGTGGAACCTACTGCTGCAGGTCTCCCTTGAAAAAGAGATCATTGATCTCAATGGGATTTTACCTGGATAAATAAAGGTGTTGAATTGAATTGACAAAGCCACTGTCTTGAATATTGACACATGTAAACCCTCTGTATGATATTAGGGTTAGGGGTTAGCACTTGCCTTTATCATATCACACATTATCTTATCTCATGATCATGAGTTGTGTTCTAGTGATGGTTCTTACTGCTGTCCCGTGGTCTCCAGTCAGTCTGTATCCACATGGTGGATTCGCTCCCCATGGACATCAGGACAGCAGAAACTCTGCATATCTTCGGTCGCAAATGGAAACGACATGTCATTAGCTCTCCTGTGGACTTATGTGATATATTTTAGAAAAAGATCAACACACGGCTTATATATACAGGATACCCATTGAGCAGCATGGTGCGGACATGAGAGCTCTCCTGTTACTGAGGGGCGCTGCTGTGAATTTAACTCTGTCAGCAGCCTGACACAGACACGTCTGGGCATGAACACACCGCCGTCTCTTCTGGAGCAGATGTTATTTATGTTGTCTTTGCTTCCCGTCTAAGAATTCATACAGGTTCAAATAGACATTTGTTCTCATGCACAGGAGAGACTTCTTTCACTTCAAACTTTTTCTCAAGGAGACTTTTCTCCCGGTATTATAACTAGCTTGAACCGCCAAACTGGGAAATATTGCTCAGGTATTTCCTCATACACTTAAATCACATTACATCAGGGTCTCTTGCATGCCAAAACATCTGATAATGCAATGTTTGACATACCTATGATTCGATGAGATATAGACGTCAGGTGTCTTAAAAATGTAGGATATCTTTAAAAAAAAGCAAACCTTCTATTTCATCAAGATGTATATCATGTGTCATGAGATTAGAAGGAAAAGAGGGGAAGGTAAAACGATCAAACAAGAGAAACAAGCCAGAATTGGATCAAGTCACAGGCTGCTCGACACGGCACCGTGCAGACAGAGACAGGTAGGTGTGGAGAGATCAAAAGAGGGGTAAATAAGGTCAAATAAAATCTGAGAAATACACTGAGACAGACTAGAGGAGCTGAAGCTGAAAACAATCTTGTGAGCTCTGTTCCGTCGAGCACCTTGTGTAAGGTCAGAGCTTTCATTCTGTGCTTTCAGTTGGGCAGGAAACGAAACAGACCACCTTCTATGGCGGTTAGATACCTGAGATATGAGTTCTTGGCTGGTGTGATTTTAGTTGTTACACATCTTGACTGAAAACAAAGGCACAGAGAAGTTAGACAACAAAAGGCGAGAGTTGCTGGGAGCAACAAACACTCAAGCAATCACTCCGAGACAAACTAACGCACAATGACACGTGTTCCTGTCCCAGCCTGGAGTCTCTGCGACATGACGGTTCATCTCTGAGATTAATCAGAGTTGACGCCACAGAGCCCATTCAAAGCATGTGTTATGATAAAACATCATTTAAATGTACTTTAAATTAAAGATGTAGTTTAACATTTTGGGAAATACACGTATTACCTTAAATAACTGTTTAAGAACATCGAGCAACACAACCAGTGAGCTGCCACAGTCTGGAACCTGTTGAGGAAACACAGCTATGGAAGTGGCTTTACCTTTCAGCTGTCCTTGGGTTTTTGTCAGAATCAGGGGTTCTTTCAACTAATTAGTACAAAAATAACATGGATGGTTCCAAACATTCTTTGAATGAAAAATAAATTACATTGAATTATGGCTGTTTTGTTTAAACGTAAAGCACCTTTGGTCTAAAATTGGTACATTTGTATTGAAGTTCCGACCTTCCACCTTCATGATTGTGAATTGGTGAGTGAATTGTTTTATAACGTCACCCTTTTATTTATATTAGGTCTTAAAGTGTTTGCATACATGTGAGCGTGGTCACCTTGATGGACAGGTACGTGCCTCACTCTCAGCTAACAGCAACTTGTCCACTCTGCTAGGCTACAACGTTAGCTAGTTGTAGTTACTGTATTTGATATATATATATATCAAATACAGTTTAGTTTATGATTCAGCCTTGGGTAATACTTTTATAGTCTATGGCAGGGGTCGGCAACAGGCGGACCACAAAAGCTATTTTATTTATTTTCTCTATTTTATTTTTAAATGCAGCCCGAGAGGAACATTACACATATCCACATTATTGACTGTATATCTGTATAGTTCAATGTTAATTGACAATAAATATTGTTGTTTTTTTTAATTGTACTTTCTTTATTTGATTAGCAGTCAGTTGTTGATTACATGCAGACGTTGATAAAGCACTAATTCATAAAGCAAGTTAGACATTTTGATGTTCCGGACCTTTGCATGGGGAGATTTTCTCTAACTGGACCTCGTTGAATTTTAGTTGAATACCCCTGATCTTTGGCTATGACACCCATGCTAAACGGGAGCAAATGTTAAAAGGGGACCCAATTATCCCAGTGCTGGTGTGGCCGGAGCTAGCCCCCTGCGGCTCCGTTAGCTCCGGCCGGTGTCCCGGCGGCGGCGTTCCGGCGGCGTCCGGCGTTTGAACTGGAGATCAAGGAATGCAGCGAAACGCAGACTTGGTTCGCCTGCAGCCCGCTGTAGTATTAGCTAAAGAAATTATGTTGAACAAGGCTTATTAAGCTGAACATCGCCACAATTGTTCTGCTATGAATCGGTAGCCTACTTATTTTATTTTATTAACCTGTGAATGACAATCATTAAGAATAACAAAAAATAGCTAATTCTGTTGTAGATTGTCTCGTTTTATTATGAATGTAACTTTTATATAGGGAACTACACTGTTTTATCAAAACCAAAGTGCCACGCAGTAACTTGGTATGCATGTAGTTCAGCAGGAAATGTGCAAGGTAGATGACATTTAGTTGTTCATGCATTATTAAGTGAATATGGCATTAAAACATCTATGCTTTTTGACGGTCACATTTTTACATTTCAGCATTGCATCACTAATTTAAGTTCTATGTTTTGCTTGTTAAGCAGTCTGTAACCCTACACACCTAACATATAACTTTTCATGTATTTTTGTATAAAGCAGTGGTTTTCAAACTGTGGGGCGCGATCCCTGGTGGGTCGCGGAGGTACTGCAGGGGGGGCGCGGGAAGATTTTTTTATTTTATTATTTTCTCCTTTTAGCTTTGTGAAGCACCTTGAGATGACGTTGTTTTTAAAGTGTGCTATATAAATCAAATGTATTATTATTAATAATATTATTATTATTCAATTGTAAACAAACACTGCTCGAAAATATCTCATTGGTCAGAGAGCTGTGGGCTAATGCTGCCTTTTGCAACATCCTACTTGTGTGAGATAGGCTTTTCTTGCTGCCATCAAAACGAAATACAGATCAAAGCTGAACATTGAGAATGAACTGAGAGTGGCCGTCTCAAAACAACAGCCCCGCTTTGAGAAGATCTGCAAGGGAAAGCAAGCACACACAAGTCCTTGATAGGCTATGTGTGGAATAGGAATGATAAAGTGATGTGATTGTTTGCAACCTGCAGTAGAAATAGTAGTTAATTCATATATTTTCCTTAAAGAAATTTGAATTAAAAAATCTACTACTCTGGGAAGACGGCTTGCTAGTTTTAATTAGGCCAAATTAATTCACAGTATCTATTACAAGCACTTTTGTTCATGTGTAATCCATAATAAAATATACAATTATAGTTGGATCTTTATATCTTCTTATTATCAGCAGAGAAAATGTAATGTTTTTACAACAATATACAATAAATCCTACCAATATAGATGGGAACCGGGTTGGGGGAACCACTGGTATAAAGGTCTCCTTTAGGTTAGCTTCTTAGCATGAGCCAGAGCCCTAGAGAGCCCTAGTGCCTGTAGGGCTCTGGCATGAGCTAGCTCTGGAACTTCCAGCTGGGTGGCAGCAGGTCTCGCCTCGGCTCCGCCTCTTTGCCCTTATTTGGCGCAGGCAGGAACATGCGGGAGTTGAACTCTGACGTCACTGTCGAGCCGTTAGTGGCCGACTCCGCCTACTAAGGGCTTCTCTGCAACTCTGCAGAATCCTATGGGTGACGTCACGGACACTACGTCCATTTATACAGTCTATGGGTTTAATGTACACACTTGTATTAATGAGTTGGAATGAAGTTATCTAACACGGAGTAACACAGAATAGGGTGATGCTTTGACGATTTTGGTGTAATCTTTTTGTGAATTATGAATTGTAATGTCTGTTTAGACCATTTTGAAAAGAAATGCAGCATTAGATGCATTTAGGTGCAGACGGAAACACCTGCAGGTTGTAAGGAGGTCCATTATAAGCACTCAGTTATCGTGTCCAGGCAGGAGAGTCAATGCTGGCAAACCCAATCCCAAAGTGCGCCATCACATCTGTTTTTACAGGTTACAGCAGGCACAAAATCGATAGCATTAACCAGTTTGCAGTAAAAATCAACCGTGTCAGCAATAAGGGTCCATTTCCTGTTTGTGGCTGTTTCAAAGACTCCAGACCCTCTCTGAGGACTTCTCACGTCTGCTTGCTCAGCGGCCTCAGCACAAACACCAAGGAGGGCCGATGCAAATGGTTAGATTGACCCAAGGTCAGTGAATCAGACTTCAGCTCTGGCAGCAGCCCTTCAGGGCTCTCAGCACACCATTATATCAATCTGTCTGCCTTCAAAAGCAATTCCAGCACATCAATAGTTTGCTATTGTGGAGACCAGAAGTGGCCACGAGGGCTGATCGATGCTCATATATTCCTTCTGTAGATACTCTCTTTGTTTCTCGCAAGGGTTGAGAGCAGTATTTTCCAGACGCAGGCATTTCTCTGAAACAAAGTCTAATTTATTGTGACGGCCTGCGATGGGGATTAACGTGAAAATGACAGAAAGCAGAGATTGACTCTCAGGGAGCTGACTGCAATCACAGAGAATATTTGCCTGCCAGATTAATACATAACATTATGGTTCTCTGATATTTTTTTGTTGCAAAATATCTGTGGCAAGTGGAAGAGATCCAAGCACTGAGAATATGACTGTTTAACAAATCGCCTCGGGCAGCGAACCCACTGCTCCATAGCTTCTCTTTTGCTAACCAGACTTTTCTTCACTTTACATTTTACAGTTAATGTTAATATTACTACTACTTTTAAATGTTGTTATCTATAATTTTGCCCTTCATTGTGTGTATTCGTCCCACAGAGGGGAAATGTACAGTTGTTACAGAGCCAGCTATAGCCTAATATCTCTCAAGAAGCATGAATAAGAAAAAAATATTAAAGAATTGACAAGATACGGGTCAGAGCCGCTAGCTCGTCCATCTTATTGTGGAGAGATAGTACATTCTCCATGACGATGGATGGAGGGACAGGTCTGTATTGTCTCCTCCTGGCTTGCAGCTTGGCACCGAGTCCCCTTCTGCTTCTCCACAGCTCGGGGGGGATATTGGGTCTTTCACCGGTTAGCATCGCCATGCTACGAGAGGCTACAGCTGATCTCTGGTGTAAACAATGGGGCGTTCATGGCGCATTAGATCCTGGACACAGAAGTGTGCACACAATTGTAAGAACCAGTGCAAGCGGTGTGGTAGTTTTCGAGTGTATTTACAAAAGGATAGTACAAAGTAGGATAAATTCAAATATTAAAAAAGTAGAAACTACTCAGCGGTGAGTAGGGGAGCTGTAACAAGGCCGCCACTTGGGTGGCGCTATTTTGAGTTTGTTTATTTTCTACTCTTTTATTTCTTAAACGATGTGCAATGCCTTTGTTTTAACATGCTGCTGTAACGAAGATAGTTTTTATTTTGAGAAAAATAAAGTATATCTTATCTTATATTTGTGGGAAAACTGTGGAGCAGCAGGTAATTTGTACACATTTTAACAAGAACATGTTCCCTTAAGCTTCCTTTTTTTGGTATTATTATTCCTAATATTAATCCTTTAGTTTCATGATTAATTATTTCATTTTATGGCCTGAACAACGATACTCGTCTGTCAGTTCAGTCTGATTCACAGTTTGTAGATGCTTTGATCATCCTCCTTTACATTACATTTCTTTCATTCTCCTCTCCGCTCTTCACTGCACATTTCAAAGATTCTGTCTCTGTATGGCCACTTATTAATAATGGGACACTTTGACAAGGATTTGCATTTTTCAGCAAAGCATATCCTTCTGAGGCTTACGCAGCGTCCACACGACGGCGTGCGTTGAAGTTTGCTGGTGGGTAGGGTGACCTGGGGCCTCATTTATAAAGGGATATACGCTCAAAAAATGGCGTACGCCAGTTTCTACGTAATGTTTGCGATTTATAAAATACTAACTTGACGGGAAAATGTGCGGTCCTCCACGCAAACTCTAACCCATGCGTACGCACTAAGCACAACAACGGGAGAGACGAGAAACTGCGACACCGTTGGCAGAAGGAAGAATGGAGAGAAATATGTGGAAATAATACCATAAATAAAATGTTACCTCTCATTTATCATATATGAAGAATTCATTTTCAAACATTGATTAAAGCCAATCTTAAAATGAATAAACAAACGCCTGTTTGAGACTCCTCAGTGCACACAAAAACATAACTTGGAGAAATAAATAAATACGGATATGTTATTGAAAACCACCTCGAATATGTTGTGTTAATGTTATGAATAGGGCTGTCAAACGATTACAATTTTTAATCAGATTAATTGCAGCTTAAAAATTAATTAATCATGATTAATCACCATTCGAACTATGTCCAAAATATGCCATTTATTTATGTATATTGTTGTGGGAATGGAAAGATAAATGCAATAAAGCGGATATATCCATTTAACATACAGTATCTATGTTTATTATAACATTTTTCTGCGTGTCAAAATGAAAGACAGCCCACACACCTATCAATCATCAAACCGTGGGGTCTTAATTCATTACGTGTTGATTTCTATCAACGGGGGAGTACTTCAGGCAAGTCGACAGAGGGGGGGGGGCCGGCGGCGGCTAGTGGAGTACTTCGTGACCACAGAGTGTGAACGTTGTGATCAGCTGTTTTAGCGCAGTTCTCCAGTGAAGGGGGGAGTCTCCCTCCGCAGCCGGTTGGCGTAGTTTTGGCACAAGTCCGTTGTACAGACCGACGTTAACAGCAGCCCTGTCTGTGCACACGGAGACCGACTCTCTCGTCCGGTGATCTAACCGCCTTCTGGAAAAGCTTCACAAGTACGTCGGTACGCAAATGCGCTTTGTGACACAAGTGGCGGTACGCATTTCAGATTAGGCACATAACCTGCGTACCAGTTATGTGCACCCCTGTACTACAGCAAAAGTATTCTCAGTCGGGACTTCCTGCAACAACACCACGCCGTTATCAAAGATGTTCTATTGAGAAGACGATCACTATGTGACAAAAGTGTTCAAAACCGTGGCTACTGAAATCAATCTTACGAACTGCTGTCTGTGCAATTGACTCCGCGCGAGTTGGCAGACTTTATTTTGCTTACTTTAACATCATTTTTCATGGTGGGGCTAAGCCATTTCTTACCTACCCCAGCCATACCCTGGCGCTGGCACATATGGGGCGGGCCATTCTGCACATGCGTTAAAATGCGTAACGCAATTAATTAAAAAAATGAATTACCGCCGTTAACGCGATAATTTTGACAGCACTAGTTATGAAATGTTTTCTCATAAATGATGCGGTAAGACAGAATTACGTCTAAACTGACGCCGTTTTGCATTTCTATAGGTTGTAGATACGAGCATGGTTTTATATACTATCATGTTTAATCGTGTTTTATGCCGTTTGCCAAGACTTGATAAGTCGCTCGTAAAACACAGGAGGTATGGAAGCTAAGAACACCATATGTGGTAAATTGTAATATAACACAACACATTGGTTGTATTTCCTCTAACTGGTGGATATAGGGTTGCTGCGGGGAGGGGGGGGGGGGGCTTGAGACACACAGGCTGCAGTGGAGACGCTGCGCACAGCTGATCGACAGCTGGAACACAAACCACCAAATACAAAAACATAATTCAGATCCAGTCGCCATGACGCATTGCACACAATTTAAACCAATCAATGTTGTGTAATTAACAAGGATATTCTGGTGTTTTTTAGTCGATGAGTAGTGCAGATATCACTGTAAAATCAATCGACAGTAAGAGGTACAATTCTCCATTATCCAATGGGAATGGACGCTCACATTGCCTTTAAGGGCAGCCGACACAAACGAATGCCGTGCTTCCATGAGCGTCAAATCCCGCTGCAGATGGGAATACATTGCAATCAGTTGAAAGGAGCCTAGGAGCGTCACAACTGGACGCCACGGACACTGACCAAACGTCGCCCCTGGACGCTTAGGGAGTGAGAGTGTGTTGTATTAAATCGATGATAATCCATGTGTGTGTTTGTGGAATTAACGGACGTGACGTTGTGCGATTGCGTTGCCAGGCAACAGCTTCGGTTCATGTTAATTTACAAACTCTTCAACTAGAACCGTAGTTATATTTAAAAACATTTTTAGAAGGGCTCACAAAATACTTTAATGTAAATTTAAATGTGAAAACACAAAAATACACCCGTCATAAACAATACCGGAAACAGACGTAGGCAAGCTCCTCAGCTCGCTGATTGGATGGGATTGGATTGCACGTTGGGAAATGGTGTTTATGCGATGTGAAATACGAAAACCTTTTTTAAAAATAATACTTTATTCCGAGTGTGCTTGCTTTTCTCTTTGAAAGTCATCACATAACGGCATTGTAATACACGGTTCGGCTGCATTAAATATTACACATCTGCCGTAGTTCTCTATTTATAGAGCCCTGATGAGAAGACCTCTAGACAAACATGAGGAACTGCCGCCAACACTGAAAACGTGACGTGGATCATAAATATATCATCAATTAAACAACACCTTACATTTCTTTTCACACAATACGTCTCCTTGCAGTATCAACACTAATTCGGCTGACTTTTATATTTGATCCATTTGGTAGATAGGCTGTATTTACACCATAGCGGTGCAGAGCTGATAGAAAGGGACACCTGGTGGTTAAAGCACATTATTGAATTGTGGGCGGTGGTGGCGAAGTCGATAGGGACTTGGCTTGGCAACTGGAAGGTCACCAGTTCAAGTCCCGGAAAGACCAAGTGCTACCGCGGTGTCCCTGAGCAAGGCGCAGTTCCCTACACTGCTCCCCGGGTGCCGTACATAATGGCAGCCCACTGCTCCTAACACTAGGATGGATCAAATGCAGAGAAACCGTTTTGTTACATAGTACCTGTACTACGTAATGACAATAAGTTGAATCTTCTTCTTCTTCTTCTTCTTCTTCTATTAGATATTAATAGGATCCCTATAAAGTATATTCATTACTCGTTATTCTCTACTAATAGTTAATTAAAGACTGTATATAATGACTATTTTGCACATCCCTTTCAAGATTTCAAGATTTTCTATTTATAATATCAGTTAAAATAAGTTAACATTGCTATGTTTAAGCACTTATTTTAACTGATATTATACACATGTATTATAGTCTTATAAGATGTATGTAAATAGTATAAGAAATATGCAGAATATGACAGTTTAATGGTGGAGGTACACACATATTGATAGATGTCTTGTAATGCACTGTTAAGGAATCTGTGACCCAAGTTTTTCATTAATTGCATAACTACACCGTAGTTGTGTGTATGATATGTCAATAAACCTTAGAAAATATTGAAAGGGATGTGCAAAATAGTCATTATATACAGTCTTTAATTAACTATTAAGAGAGAATAACGAGTAATGTGTTATGACCGGCCCATTGGCCACAACAGGAAAACAAGGAGAGACGCTCAAAGTTTCCAAAAATCACTGCACTTTATTGGCAACACCAAAAACAGAAGAGGATGGACGAGGGGAAAGGATCACACGGTGGGAGTCCTTCTGCAGAAGGCTTGGAGAGAGTCAGGACAGCCATGTGATTCCGGGCAGCTGGGCTTAAATAGCACCTCGGCTCCGGCCAGGTGTCCCCGATCACGCTGATTGGCCACTTCAGCTCCACCCCATCGCAGGACCTGCAACACACCTGCACACTCACAGGCCCCAGGCTCTGGGGCCGTCACAAATGAATATACTTTATAGGGATCCTATTAATATCTAATAATAAAAATAATAAATTCAATAACGTGCTTTAACCACCAGGTGTCCCTTTATATCAGCTCTGCACCGTTATGGTGTAAATACAGCCTATCTACCAATTGGATCAAATATAAAAGTCAGCCTAATTAGTGTTGATACTGCAAGGAGACGTATTGTGTGAAAAGAAATGTAAGATGTTGTTTAATTGCTGATATATTTATGATCCACGTCACGTTTTCAGTTTTGGGCCATGTTAACAATACCATGTAACTGTCACGTTTGAAGGGATGAAATCGTGACATCTTCACGTCTCCCAGCATGGTAAATCTTCACATGTTCACGTCTTGCCGTGATACCGGGTTGCAAATGTTTCAGAGGGGACAGACATGAACTGAATTATGAATTAAGTCATTAAGAAGTCACAAAGTCATACAATGTTGTTGTAGAGCAGTCTGCGCCTTTTTGACTCTACTGGGACACGTCTCCATGCTCTAATGTTCAAAAAGCTCTTTATTTTCTCATAATGCCTGTGCTGCAGCACCTCTTTTCACCCTGTGTCTGAAACCAGAGCCCAGTCTGGTCTGATTGGTTAGCTGGCCGGCTCTTTTATGATTGGTCAAACGCTTAGAGATGTCCCGCCCCTTTGCCTATCACGTATAATGTGATAGAGATATCACTATGTTCCGGAAATAAAACAAAGGAGTCCAATGTAGGTGTTTCAGGCAAGGGGGGAGATACACTCCCTCTGGAGTAAAGCACAGGAATTGTAGCCTTTGCAGACCCTTTACATGCACACAAACGTATATAACACAATGCAGGGAAGGGAAAACCCTAAAAAGTAGAATATAGCCGCTTTAAAGATGCTACATAAAGCTATTTAATTTGAGAGTCCTCTGTGGGTTCATCATCAATAACTAAATCTGCCCATTACAATCTATGTCTTCATTGCAGAATAACATCTATCAACAAGAATGTCTCTCAATAGAGGGAGAATGGTGTTGCTATCGTCAAAATATTAAGAGTTGTTGGCAACATCACTTTGTTTCAATAGTCTTATTCAACGCGTTGTTAAGGCAAACATGTCTGCAGTTGGGTAAACATGAATTTGAGTGACTTAGCCCTGTCTCTTCACATGGCTGATCTCAGAATAGGTTATTTTATCTGCCCTCATTCCGTCTGTGTTGACCTGAGAGACGTAATTTCATTCTCCATTACCCCATCGATACAGCGCCACTGAAGGCCTTCTCCTTTCACTTCCTGCCTCAAATCACTGGCCTTTTGTTGCCCTACTGTGTGATGTTTATTGCACAATAACACTGTCCAATGAAGGCTTGACCGTCAATCAAAGTTGTTCAACATTTGAAACCTTGACAATGTAAAGTCAGAGAATACGCTGTCAAGAAGTCGGTTCCAGAATAAATATCACTATTATCTTTACGAGTGTTTAAAGAAAAACAGTAAAGGTTACATATTGCTGTCACATTCATATCAGTTATGTAACATTGCCAATCCTGACTCAAGGCTGGACACAAGAGTGAAGGCAAGACGAGCTGTCAATATGTTGCTTATATTCTAAAAACAAAAGGAAATTAATGTGATCAAACTCAAGCTGAGACTCCACAGGCAAACATATGGTACATTGTTCATTGTAATACCCTCTTCAAGTTTGGGCTAATAAATATAATAATAAATAATAATAATAATAAATAATAATAATTGCGATATATCGCAAAACCCCTTTGCGAGATCTCGCAAAAACTTCTCATTTAGCTCAATGTACTTCCTGGTCAGTTCGGCTGCTACGGCAACACAGAAACCACAACAATGGAGTGGTTCATCGATTTTACTTTGACCTTGGCCTTAAATATAAAGATATAACATCAGTGCTTGGCAATAGGCACAGGTTTCACACATAGACTGTATATATAAAGGGTTTCACAAAAGTGAAGACACCTCAAGAGAACACTCAGAGCGAGGGGACGTCCCACTGAGCTGAGTTATTGACGGATTCGAATTTCGCGGATCAATAACTCATGAACATAACGTTGTAAAAATACAAACATGACTTTACAATCATAGCAAGGTAGACAACGAGCTACAGAGTCGTTTTTATCAGAACAGTTCGATACGCGCCGTCATCCGAGCTAAACATCAAGAATTGGTCACAATCTGCAGCTGGAGGAGGGAGAGGAGTGCTTAGGGACCGTCTACAAACTGCAACGGGGTTTTGCGAGATCTCGCAAAGGTTTTGCGATATATCCTAGGGGGCTCCGTAAATAAATAACATGTCTTCATAATATTGGGCAGAACAATTAAATAATGTTTTAATAGTGTTTATTAACTTTGTCTGTTTACGTCCGTATATTTCACCTAATTCACCAAACTTTAGCAATAGGGAATGCCTAATTTGGATATTTAACACTTCAGAAAACATAAAAAATAATTGCCATGTTGCATATCTTTTATTTCCATTTTCTAACCTTATTTACCTGTAATGTTAAATATATATAAAAGCCTACAAAATATTTATAAATGTTGATAATGGTGAGGTATACTGTACATGTCTGTCCTGAGCAGAGTTGGGTGTAACGCGTTACTGTAATAATATTACTTTTGTCGGTAACGGAGTAGTGTAACGCGCTACTTTTATAATTCAGTAATCACACTACAGTTACTAACATTGCCCCGACACGCGTTACTTCGTTACTTTCTAAAATCAGTCATAATCAAACCTCAACAAACACCTGCAAAGAACACATGCTAAGGTGAAGCTAACGCACAGCTATTTATTGTTTGTTTATTTCACGTAGTCTGTTCTTCTTCTTTGTTTTCCGGTTGTTGCCTGTTTTGAATGACGAATACACACTACCGCCGCCTGCTGGTAAGGAGAGTTATTGCCACTCACGCATGCGCAGTTACGTACGTGCTCGGCTGAAGTATTTGCGGTGTCTGGTTCCAGAGCAACACATGGCCAACACGCAGGAGGACACGCTGACGCAACAGCGTGAGCAGAGATAGACTGCACAAAATATACAGATAGCAGGAGACAGAGGACAGCCACGGTCAGATAGGAAAACATTCAGGATCTGGATCAGTCTTATGCAACAATGGAAACTGAACTAAAGAGAACATTTTAAACTGTAGCAGTCTGCGTGATCTGCCTGCAGGGAGGGGCGGGCCGGCCCTGCGAGTAAAGTAACGAGTTACTTTATGTAGAGAGAAACAAAGTAGTGTAGTTTTAGTAACGACCCCATCTCTGGTCCTGAGTCTTCTGTAGTTGTAGTTTTGTTATGTTGTGTTGAGTTGAGATATTGTGGTTATCTGAAGGAACATAAACAAGCAAGCATGAACGTATTATTAAATACAGTAGCGTGGTGTTTGTGATGAAGAACAAAGACTAGACAGCACACGGAGGGCTCATACCTTTGCTAAGAACACATAAGCAAAATACTGTGTATATCAGCCGTGTGATTTTAGTTGGCTTCAAAATGAAATATATTCTTCCTTTGCCCATGCTACACCCTTCCACCAAGTTTCAAGAAAATCGCAAAAGTAGTTTTTGTGCAATCCTGCTGACAGACCCACAAACAAGCTATAATCTCCATGATAGAGGTAGTAATTATAGAAACAGATGCTTCCATGCAGGAGGATTCACTGATTGGTTTGTTCATTATAAATATGCCATGAATCATTTGCTACCATGTGGAATATAAACACAATCCACAGCTTTCCCTCCATCTCACAGAACACGTTCACATGTAGTGAATTTACAAATGCGTCAACAGATGCACAGGGATCTCCTTTGAAGTGTGTCAAGACGAGACCATACATTTCATTTCATGCAACTACAAAACTGATGTAATGTTTATCACATCAACATGTGCCAAATTCCAATCCTCTGCACTGGCATGATTAACAAGATCCTGTTTACAAGGTAATCCTCACCATGGGGCCACAACCATGCGAGTGCCTTGAGCAACATGCTATCGCTAAAACGTTTAGGAATGCATTACATGTTGATGGTAAATTGACTGATGCTAACATGTTGATGTAAGTAGATAATGTTTACCATGTTACCCTTAAATGCTAATTAATTAATTAATTGCCATTTTATAAATAACATCCATACAACACTGTTATTACACCCATATTACAGTTATACACCCCTATTACAACATTATTTCACCCGTATTACACCTATATTTTTTCTAAGCAGAAGCAATAGGATCATTTTCAAGTCAATAAACACATTTTCAATTGATATTTGGAGTCGAGTCCCTGTCGGATGTTCTTTTCCAATAAGGACCGCCTCGCTGCACATTATCCATTCCATATTATACTGATATCAGACATTCATTAGACCATTATTACACTGTGTTAAACCCCTATTATACCCATATAACATTGTTATTACACCTATGTAACACCAATATTACAGACATAGTACACTGTTATTGCACCCATAGACATGGACAAAGCCTGTTGAATGACTTTATCCTCCAGGATAAAGTTACCAACTAACCCGCAATTAATCAATCAATCAGTCAGTCAGTCATGAGGTAAGGAGTGTGTTGTCACCTCCTGGTGTTGTCATTTCCATTTAAGGGTTCATATTTGCCAATCAGCACTTTATATTAGACTCACATATATGATAAGTGATAAGTAACCTCACCCTAGTCTCTGTCGTGATCCACCCACATGGAGCCAATAGTTAAGGTATAATAAGATCAAGCACATTTTATCTTCTTTATTTTGTAACTCTCAGGTGAGGAGCTTAACAGACAGCTCTGGCTCTGTCTATCTCCACTGGCTGTTATTGGCATATATTTGCAACTTAATCTTAAAAATAGTATGACAACTGCAAATAATTCACAAAAGGATTTTGTGATGGAGTGACGGTTGGCTCCTCTGAGCCTTTGACAGCGCACAAATGGCAGCATAGATCTTCACTGCCCGCTGTAATTCAGTGCCGCTCAATCCGCATGCCAGTTGTGCCCGTGCTGTCTCTTCCTCCTCTCTGCTTTAGTGCTGTGTCTGTCCAAGCACACTAAATAACTATGACTTAAAATGCTAGCAAGCTGACAGGCATTGAAAAGGCGCTGTCTGCCCCGCTGACACATGGCTGCCTTTGATCCCCTGCCGTCAAAAGCAACGTGTCTCTTCATAAAACCTGCCTCAATGAACTTTAAAAAAAGGATTCTTGTCTTCTACCATACACACTCCTTGTTCTTCCACCATCTCTCCAACTCGTTTTTTTTACAGGTTTGTTTCCCCATCCTCTTTGCTCCCTATTGGATTATCTTGTCTTTTGATTTGGCTTAATGACGACATCTGACACAGTATAGTAATCAGCTGAAGTGATTCCCCCTGTGGCTGGTGACAGACCCGTAGAGGAAGCTAGTTTCGGCAGATGACGATTGGCTGCTTTTACCATTTGCATATTTTCTGTTGAACTTTTTATGGCAGATTTAACCACAAGGGAGTGTGTACACGCAGCGAGGGAGTGTGTACACGCAGCGAGGGATGGTATTATGAACATGTTGTCACCTGACTGTCAGCAGCAGAGACGCACAATGCGTTCATGGCCATGTGCCTGGAAGCCAGTTGGCGTTTCTTATGTAACTGAGTGGAAAGGTAAACCATACAGTTCTGTAAGTGATTCTGAAGGAACACGTGACAGCTAGTCCCATTAGCAGTCATAATGTATGACAACTGGGAATTTTCTCTGCTTGTTGACATCCATACAGACTTTCTCTGATATGACTCATTCATTTTTACATGGTGGTAGAATACTATCGGAATGGGAAATATGCTTCTTTATGTGAGGGGATGTGTAATGCTGCTATTTATATCAGATACACTTTCTACACTCCACGCAGCCCTTAGCAAGCATACACCTCGCTGAACAGTCCGTCAGCACAACACTAAATCTCTCCTCCTGCCTGACCTCTGACCTCTCAGTGGATGCAGCACAATGCATTTACAGGTTAAACTGTTCCTGCACTGCAGGGTTGATGTCACTTCCATTTGTGGGATTCTATATTTCATATATATCATGGGTCAATCATACCCATCTGCACTCAGACTGTTGCATTACATGTATATTATGGCCTTTTTTGTATTTCTTTAAACAATAATAAAACCAACAATGTAATTTAATTCATGGCTCTTGAGTGTTAATTATTAATTACAGGCTTGATTCTAGGCTTCTATTTAATGTCTTATCACTCACTGTGCTGAACTGCGCAGTAGAAGATACATTCAAACAATGACAAAGGGCGTTTTCCCATCACATTTCCATATGATCATAATGTATGAAATATATTATTCATATTGGAAATACGAACAATATCATGACAGATTTTCTCAAACAAGACAAGACTGCTGTGTCCATTAAAACAGTGTGTCCTTTTTTATTTTATAGAAAAAAAAACATTATAGCAAAAGAAACTCACAATTCACTGAAACTGATAAGTGCATTTCTGAGGCCTGTAAGCGTCCAACATTAGTAGTAGTGTTAATTGTTACGTTTCTATCATCCATGTGAAGATGTACTTGGCTCAGCAATGTTTTGAGCAGAGTCTGAACATCAGCCTGCTAACCTGCTCCTAATTACTGTACAATGCTAGCATACTGATGTTTAATGTAGTGTTTACTTCGTTCATTATCCTAGCCATTATTTTCTAGTAAACAGAAGCATCGGACAAATAATAATTTGAATCTTGTGATGGTTGTGAAAATATATAGTGAAGGAAAGGTAAGACATCTTTGTACAGCATTGTAGAGTTACTTTGTTCAAAACCCAAAAATGTAGCCGTTTAGTGTCCCAAATGAAAAGTCAGCAGATCTCTTACAATTATAATTCCTCCTATTACATAAATCATGTACTACATACTGAGTGCTAAAATAAGGATTATGCCATGACCAGCAGACCCTAACTAAGCCTCATGTCCTCTCTGCATCACATGACTATCACACTGCATGAGGAGTTGGAAAGGTAGTTTCTGAAGATGTTACAAATAACACACAGCATACAATGCCATAATAACTTTGTATTATTAGTGTAGTAGGACACTTATGTATGTATAACATCTGAAGATGTGTAGTTGTATTCATGTTTTCACATACTTTTACAGGATATTGCTATATATTACCATATACACATATTGTAGTTATACACATTAATATCTGATTTGTAAAACATCACAGACAGAAATATATATCCGTCATTTAATGGTAAGCTATTGAAATTGTGATTCCATAGATGTGTCTCCCATCACCCAAAACCCCTGACTATTCTCTCAACTCAGTATTTACATTCTTATATTCAAAGAAAATCTATAATATCTTTAAAAACTACAAGTCCTTTTCTATCAGCGGTGCACCGTTATGGTGTAAATATAACCATCTACCAATTGGATCAAATATAAAAGACAGCCGCATTAGTGTTGATACTGCAAGGAGACGTATTGTGTGAAGAGAAATTGAAGATGTTGTTTAATTGCTGATATATTTATGATTCACGTCACGTATTCAATTTAGGTGGCAGTTCTTCCAGTTTATCTAGAAGTCTTTTAATCAGGGCTCTATAAATAGAGAACTACGGCAGATATGCAATATTTAATATAGCCGAACCGTGTATTACAATGCCGTTATGTGATGACTTTCAAAACCTCTGAAAAAATAAATGTGTCTCTCAGAATCGAAAGGGAAAAACCTATGGGAAAAACACAAAAGCAGTGTACACAATTTAAACCAATGAATGTTGTGTAATTAAAGGATAAACTGATGTTTTTTAGAGGATGAGTACTGCAGATATAGCTTTAAAATCATTTGACAGTGAGGGGAATACGGTTTTATTATGAAAACTTCGAGACCGGAAATACTGTTTTTACCGCGTGAGGGTTGACGCTAAATTTACATGGACGCTGCCGTTACACGTTCTCCTGGCGAGACCTCAAATCATCTTCGTAATATCTATCAAACTATAGATCCTACACATCCACTGGATGTGAATTATAAAAGTACAATATACACTTCTCGCTAGAAATCTAATCAAAAAGCATTTTAATGGCCAAACTATCCTACAATTTAGGATTTTCCAGAGGGTTATTTGTGAATATTACATTACATTACATTGCATTTAGCTGACGCTTTTATCCAAAGCGACTTACAATAAGTGCATTCGACCAGGAAGACACAACCTTGAAGAAAACAGAATCATATAAGTACATCAGGTTTCATAGAGCCAAGTATTTCAAGTGCTACTCAACTGGCTGTAGATAAGCCAGTCCTTTATTAGTATACAAGTGCTCTGTTAGCAGTTCTTTGTTAGTAATTCTATCGCTCGAGGTGGAGTCGAAAGAGATGAGTTTTCAGTCTGCGCCGGAAGGTGTGTAAGCTTTCTGCTGTCCTGATGTCAATGGGGAGCTCATTCCACCATTTTGGAGCCAGGATAGCAAACCCACGTGTTTTTGCTGATGGGTACTTGGGTCCCCCTCGCAGCGAGGGTGCAGCAAGTCGTTTCACTGATGCAGAGCGTAGAGCACGCGCTGGGGTGTACAGTTTAACCATGTCCTTGATGTATGAAGGGCCAGATCCATTTGCAGCATGGTACGCAAGTACCATGCTGCAAATGGATATATAAAATGGATATATAAAACGGACAAGTCAAATCAAGCAATCTGATTGGTTCTTAGCCGTGATATACTGAGCGTATACCACGGGTATGATTGTAGTTACTTTTCACAACAAGTCAGTATCCCTCCGCGTCTAAGAAAAACTGTATACAGTTGGGCTGAAAAGCAAACTGGAACAAGAAAACAGCGGAGAAGTGACGGGGCAGAAACTCTCCTTTTTACGCAGCGGTCCAGACATAGACATCAAACGGCAAAACATATTCAGTGTGCAGTTCCTTTGGCATTAGGGCAGGGATATCTAGATACTTTCCAAGGTTTGACATAATGAATTGTATTACTTTTAAAAGCAAGCAACGATGTTTTCAAATCTGTAAACAAAAAGGTCCGCAAAAATGCTATCGAAGTAGGTCCTGCCGTTGCTACATAGTTCAAACAATAACAACGGGCTATTTTTGATCTGCCTGTCGGGTATTCTTTTACCCATAACGACCACCTTGCTGCACATTATCCCCTTAACTTTGACCTCCGGGGGGTCTTACTATGGAGGAGTGGATTGAGCAGTGCCTATCTCCAGAAAAAAAAAGCACCTAAACGACAACATGCAGAGCTACGAGAAGAGCAGGTAGACCAACTGGAAAAGTACCACCATTCAAAAGCTTTCTGACGCGGGTCTTGAAACAAAGCAGAGAAATTATGACCGTTAGTGGCCACAGGTGCGAAAGCTCTCTCCAGAGCTACTGGAAGCCCAATCTCGGGGACCGGAGAAAGTGGAGCAATATTCTCACCACGCCAAGCAACAACCTAGATAGAACAACCTCAACCTATACAAGTAACCTCGTAAGCCATTCTACTGATGCTGGACAGTTTTTCAGTCGGTGCACAATAAATGGCAACATACACATTAATGTAAATAAATAGCCAAATAATCGATCAACGCTCTCTGTCTAACGGCCCGTCCACACAGTGGCGTTGGAAGCTTCTTCCAACGCTTCTGCCCATTCACTTTGAATGGGGTGATGTCACTTTTTTTGGGAAGCAGAGCGGAGCTTTCCTGGCGTTTCAGGCTGCAAAAGTTGAGCAATGTTCAACTTTTGAAGCTTCTGAAGCTTTCGGTGGAAGCGTCAGCCAATCAAATCATATGCCAGCTCTAGCCAATCAAACGGCTGCTTGTGTGTCAGGGGCGGGAGATTCATGTGATTGGTTGTTGGTCGAGCTTTAGACACGCCCGCCGGCAAGCTTTTTCCAAAGCCGCTGTGTGGACGGGCCGTAATATGTTCGCTAGCTGTTAGTGTTGTTGCATAGCAACCACCTCGCACTATGTTTTGTGCAGAAGGCAACAGAGGGACTATTTTATTTTGAACATCATTATTTACTCATAAAAACTATTTAAATTAGAGTGTGTATTTTTCTTTCATATTGCCACACTTGGTAACCGTTTTATAAAAGCAATAGGTCACTTCAGGCCGCTTTGCGTCGGGCCGAACCACGCCAACTAGCTGTGATATAATGAGTATATACCACGGCCTGTCGTGAGCTATTGCTTGAATATACGACCCTCCGGAGCGTTTGCAGTCAATGGGAGCACTAGAGGTCGAAAACTTTAAAACGTGATTATAGGTTGTAATAAGCGTATGAACAATCGACCTATTTGGTCGTAATAAGTGCTTGAACAATCGACCTGTTTGGTCGTATGAGTTGGGGGACTTGTTGGTCTTACATTAGTGTCTGTCACATCGTATCTCATCACTTTATGTTGTTGTTGAAATGGATGTCACTAAATCTCTTGCCAGTCTTCTTCTTGATTTAGAGTGTGAGGACAATCTCGCAATAGAGTGGTGAAACACAGTTTGATAGCACTTTAATGTCATCCTGATGACTCTGTACTTTTGCACTCTGTTTAATTAATTAGCTCCTCTCAAACGCTCCCCCTTAGGATTTGTATTCCCAAATTGTCATTGAATTAAAAACAGAACATTTTTTACTACATCAGCCATCAATTCAGGTTGTAGTGTCGTTTTATTAATGCCAACTGCTGAACCCAGCAAAGCCAAAATGCATCAAAGTCTTTAAAACTCAAGTTGTTGTAGTTCTACCTCCATGCATGATTTTGCCGGTATGTAATTATTTAATACACATGTGCATCCATGCTTGCACTGAGTGTATATTTATAGCTGGATTCATATAGGCCTATAGGTGTGCAATTTGGCAAACACACGCTGTACAGTAGGTGCCCTGTTTCTTTCCCTCTACGAGGCAACATTTATCTAAGAAGTAGGCTACAGCGTTCTCTTTGCAGCACCCCCATCGCTGCCATAGAGGAGTATTGCTGCTGATTTAGCACCTTTCACATTACACCAAGCAGACCTAATTTATCTTCTCTTAACTCACTCCAGCTCTCTCCAACATGTCCCTCTTCTATACATCCGGGCGGAGGTGGGAGAAGTACTCAGATCTTGTAGTTGAATACAATTTGAAGTACCAGAGTGTAGGAATACTCTGTTACAGTAAAAGTCCTTGTCAAGGAGAGACTCTGAGGCATGAACTCAATTGCACGACTCAGATAGTGTTTTCAAAAATAAAGACTTTACTGGAATTTAGCACAGTAATCAAAACAAGGAAAACAAATATACTCTTTCGAGGAAAACCAGTAAGTGATCAATGAGGTAGATCCGTGGGAAGTCCGTGAGGTAATCAGGAACGTGGGTCATAGTAAGACAACGAACTGACAATGAACAGGAGGAAGCTACCACAATATATACACAGGTAAAGGGGACACAGGTGGAAACAATCAGGGCGGGGAAAACAATCAAGGACGCAGGAGACAGAAGGGGGCGGGGAGCGTGGAGGCCTGAAATGAGAGGGATGATTAATTAAGGGAATAAACAAAGCACAGGGCAAAGGGACATGACAAAACTAACAAAGAATAAACTTTCACTATTAGTTTCCTAGACATGACAGTACCCCCCCTTCTAGGGACGGCTCCTGACGGCCCAGGCTCCTCTGAGTTGAGGCGGTCAAAATCCTCAATGAGGCTTTTATCTATGACGAAGCGGGAAGGAATCCATATCCGCTCCTCAGGACCATAACCCTTCCAGTCAACCAGTAGCTGTCGCCCTCTACCCCTTTTCCGACTAGCCAATATCTTCTTGACGGTGTAAACCGGACCTCCATCAATCATCCGGGGGGGCGGGGGGGGTTTGGCGGTGGGAACCATAGCGCTCTCCTTCAAGGGATTTAGTTTCCCTACATGGAAGGTGGGATGTACCTTCATGGACCTGGGAAGCCGTAGTCTCACTGAAACCGGGTTGATGACCTTGGTGACGGGAAAAGGACCCACAAACCGGGGAGCCAATTTACGGGAGAGTACGTGGAGGGGAAGGTCTCGTGTAGAAAGCCAGACTTTTTGGCCTGGCTGATATACAGGAGCTGGTCGGTGTTTTCGGTCTGCTGCTCTTTTCACCAGTTGTGAATTCCTGCAGAGGATCTTCCTAGCCGCAGCCCACACGCGCCGACAACGCCTGACCAGCGCATGGGCAGACGGGACCGTGACCTCCCTCTCCGTGGCTGGGAACAGTGGCGGCTGGTAGCCATAAACACAGTGAAATGGGGACAGGCCCGTGGCAGAAGTAGGGAGGATGTTGTGCGCATACTCAACCCAGGTGAGGTGCTCGCTCCAGGAGGATGGATTCTGGGACACCAAGCAGCGCAAACAGGTCTCCAGTTCTTGATTTAGGCGCTCTGTCTGGCCGTTAGACTCCGGATGGTATCCTGACGAGAGACTGACCGTGGCACCGATGAGGCAGCAGAACTCCTTCCAGAAGCGTGACACAAACTGGGGGCCCCGGTCGGAGACAATATCCTTTGGGAAACCATGAAGCCGAAACACATTATGCATCATGACCTCAGCCGTTTCCTTCGCTGAGGGCATCTTGGGCAGAGCAATGAAATGTGTCATTTTCGAAAAACGGTCCACTACCGTAAGAACTGTGGTTTTACCTCTAGAGAGGGGCAGGCCAGTGACGAAGTCCATGGAGATCTCTGACCAGGGTCTGTTGGGAATAGGGAGTGGTTGTAATAGTCCTATTCGCGCCCTGGAAGAGGTCTTGTTTCGAGCGCAGACAGGGCACGCCTCCACATACTCCTTCACCTCCTTCTCCATGGATGTCCACCAGAAACGTTGTTTTATGATGAACATAGTTCTCTTGACTCCAGGGTGACAGGTGAGCAGCGAAGTGTGAGCCCAGTGGATCACCTGTGGTCGCTCGGCCTCCTGAACGAAAAGCCGGTTAGGCGGGCAACCCCTTGGTGCAGGAGCTCCAGCATTGGCTCGTATGACCTCCTTCTCTACTGACCAAGTCAGCGCTCCTACCACCCGGTTTAATTGGATGATGGGTTCCGGCTCCTTGACTGCAGGCACAGGATCAAACAGACGGGACAGAGCGTCAGGCTTGACATTCTGAGACCCCGGCCTGAAGGAAAGAACAAAGTCAAAACGATTGAAAAACAAGGTCCACCTAGCCTGGCGGGAGTTCAGTCTTTTGGCCTTTCTTATATACTCCAAGTTTTTGTGATCGGTCCAAACCACGAAAGGATGCTCGGCTCCCTCCAACCAATGCCTCCACTCTTCCAGTGCCAGCTTCACGGCCAGCAACTCACGGTTTCCCACGTCGTAATTTCTCTCTGCTGGGGAGAGCTTCCTGGACAGGAAAGCGCAGGGGTGAAGCTTGTTGTCCTTCTGTAGTCGCTGGGAGAGGACCGCTCCCACCCCTTCGTTGGAGGCATCCACTTCTACCACAAACTGACGAGTGGTGTCCGGCAAGGTAAGTATGGGAGCAGAGGTGAACATTCCTTTAAGCCGAGAAAAAGCCTCCTCAGCCTGAGGAGACCACAAAAAAGGCACTTGAGGGGACGTGAGGACATGAAGAGGGGCTGCAATAGCACTGAACCTCCGCACAAAACGTCTGTAAAAATTTGCAAAGCCTAAAAACTGCTGCACTTTCTTACGAGAGTCAGGGGTAGGCCAACAAGCTACTGCGCTAACCTTCTCTGGGTCCATCCTAACCTGACCTGGCGAAATGATGAAGCCCAAGAAAGTGACTGTCTCTGCATGGAATTCGCATTTTTCTGCTTTGACAAACAACCTATTCTTGAGCAGCTCTTGTAGAACCTGGCGGACATGTTGTTTATGGGTGTCAAGGTCAGGGGAGTAGATCAGAATGTCGTCAAGATATACAAAAACGAAACGGTTCAGAAACTCCCTCAACACGTCGTTGATCATAGCCTGGAACACAGCAGGAGCATTTGATAATCCAAATGGCATTACACGGTATTCATAGTGGCCTGAAGGGGTGTTGAAACCCGTCTTCCATTCATCGCCCTCCCTGATCCTGACTAAATGATAAGCGTTACGCAGGTCTAACTTGGTGAAAACCTTGGCTCCCTGAAGCTGCTCGAAGGCTGACGAGATGAGAGGAAGGGGGTACCGGTTTTTAACCGTAATGTCATTGAGAGGTGAGTAGTCAATACAGGGCCTAAGAGACCCATCCTTTTTCCCAACAAAAAAAAAAACCCCGCTCCTGCTGGTGATGAGGAAGGGCGAATAAGGCCTGTTTTGAGGGAGGCATCAATATAGTCCTTCATGGCCTCTTTCTCAGGTCCTGAAATAGCATATAGTCGACCCTTAGGAATTGTAGACCCAGCAATCAGGTCGATAGCACAGTCATAGGGGCGGTGAGGCGGAAGAGTCAGAGCCTTGGATTTACTGAATACTTCACTTAAATCGTGGTAGCAGGAAGGGACTGAAAGAACATCAGGAAAATATATTTCTGGGATAGTTCCCTGCCTAACCCTCCCAGTGTTACCTCTTCTGTCAATCTGCGCTACCTGCTTAACACAGTGATCTCTGCAATTCTTTCCCCACCCCTCCACCCTCCCAGATTGCCAATCAATGTGAGGGTTATGAAGTTTCAACCAGGGAAACCCCAAAATGAGTGGATGTTGGGCTGAATTAAACAAGTGAAATGACATTGTCTCGTGATGGTTATCATCACATCTTATTTCTAAAGGCTCTGTTTGGTGAGTCACTTTAAACAACAGCCGCCCATCGAGAGCACTCGCTTCAAGAGGCTGGGGTAGAGGTTTAGTTTTTATGTCCAATCTTTTAACTAAATCCCAATCCATCAGACTTTCGTCTGCCCCTGAGTCAATGAGTGCACCATGAGTAACCACATTGTCTCTGATTTTTACCTGGATGCGGGTCAGGGTGCGAGGAGGAAAGTCAGAGGAAGAGATCCGGCTCACCAACGTACTCCTCTTTATTGGTGAGCCTCCTCTTTTACCGGACAAGCCGCTTGTGGATGTCCGCGCTGCCCGCAGTAGAAGCACAGACCCTCCTTTAATCGACGCTGACGTTCTGCCATCGAAAGCTTGGCACGGCCCAACTGCATTGGCTCCTCCACGGAGCCAGGGGGCACTGTTGTCCGGAACGCAGGTGAGGGGTGACGGGGCCTCCAAGAAGAAGTAGTATACAGCGGCGAGCGTCTCCTCTGGGGAGGCGGATCAACCGCATCCTTGGATTTATTCCTTCTCCTCTCCGTCAAACGATTGTCTATCCGTATTGCCATGGATATGACAGAGTCCAAGTCAGCGGGCAGATCGAGAGGCGCCAGCTGGTCTTGTAGGGAATCCGAGAGACCGCTGACAAAAGCGTCAAACAATGCAGCGGAGTTCCAGCCGCTATCGGCTGCCATAGTCCGGAACTCGATGGCGTAGTCAGCCACACTCCGCTGATGTTGTTTCAGCTTAATCAGAGCCCGAGCTGCTTCCCTGCCCGGCGTGGTTTGATTGAAGATCTTTCTCATAGTGTCTATGAAGTCTTTCAAAGACCCGCAGATGGGGGAGCCTCGGGACCACTCTGCCGTAGCCCACGCTGCTGCTCGGCCGGAGAGATGGGAGATCATGAAAGCCACTTTGGAATTGTCCGTGGGAAAAGCAGCCGGTTGGTGGTGATAGTGTAATTCACACTGCACAATGAACGTCCGGCAGCCCTCCGAGTCTCCGGAGTATTTTTCGGGTGGAGCCAGACGCATGGAAGTACTGTGCGGCTCAGTAGACCGGTTGGGATCGGAACCGGTCGCCGCCGGAACCGGGGGAGTCGTGGGAGGAGAAGCAGCCTGCAGGTGAGTGAGCACACGCTGGACCTCAGCTGCCAGCAGATTCACCTGGGTTGTCACCGATGATTGTAGTTCCCCGTGGCTGTTGGATAGGTGCTGCACTCCGTGCTGTATGGCGGCCATCTGCTCTTCTTGTTGCCCAAGACGTTGGCCCTGAGAGCGGATGGCGTTCTTTAGCTGGTCTGAGTCGGCTGAGTTCATTTTAATGGTCAGTTCGTACTGTCAAGGAGAGACTCTGAGGCATGAACTCAATTGCACGACTCAGATAGTGTTTTCAAAAATAAAGACTTTACTGGAATTTAGCACAGTAATCAAAACAAGGAAAACAAATATACTCTTTCGAGGAAAACCAGTAAGTGATCAATGAGGTAGATCCGTGGGAAGTCCGTGAGGTAATCAGGAACGTGGGTCATAGTAAGACAACGAACTGACAATGAACAGGAGGAAGCTACCACAATATATACACAGGTAAACGGGACACAGGTGGAAACAATCAGGGCGGGGAAAACAATCAAGGACGCAGGAGACAGAAGGGGGCGGGGAGCGTGGAGGCCTGAAATGAGAGGGATGATTAATTAAGGGAATAAACAAAGCACAGGGCAAAGGGACATGACAAAACTAACATAAAGAATAAACTTTCACTATTAGTTTCCTAGACATGACAGTCCTGCAATCAAAATGTTACTCAAGTAAAAGTAGAAAAGTATTAGCATCAACATATACTTAAAGTACCAAAAGTAAAGTAGTCGTTGTGCAGATTGGTCCATTTCAGAATAATATATATGATATGTTTTATAATGATTGATCATGAAAGTGTTCTCAAAGCTGGTGAAGGTGCAGCTAGTTTGAATGACTTTGTATACTGCAGGGTAGCAGGTGGATTTACTCCAGGTGGAACTAAAGTCTGATTTAACACTTGATTAGATTTCACGTCATTCATCCAAATCAGCAAAGAACACTGACATTTGTGGACAAATACATTTCATTAAAGTCAATGTTTCAGTTATTTCAGTGCAACTAATGGTATTAAATAAATGTTGTGGAGTAAAAGTACACCATTTACCTCTGAATTGAAGTGATGTAGAAGTACAAAGTTGCATAACATGGAAATACTCAAGTAAAGTACAAGTACCTCAAAATTCTCGTATGAGTAAATGTACTTAGTGACTTTACACCTCTGCATTCAGGGCAACACTGACTCAGCTGTGAACTTCTTGTTTGGCTGTTTTTCTCCTGCCTACGGGTGTCAGACCTGCATGTCTCCACTAACTTCCCTACAACGTTGGCCACAAACCTGCCACAGTCCCGCGCTTCAAAACATCTTATAGCCAGAGATAAAGTATTTTTATTAGCTGTGTCATGGTGAGCAGCTCAGTAGTAAATTAGCCTGATAATCCTACTTTAGTCGTCGCCTTACTCCCGTACACTGCTTCCTCCGTCTCTGCATTTGTGAGTGCTCTGTGAGGCAGCTAATTGCAATTCACAGCACAATTCACCCTACATTTAATCATTTTGTTTATTTTTAACGAAATAAATGTGGTTTAATCCATCATGAAATTAATGTAGGCTATTTACTTAGTACATATCTGACATTAACGATTAACACACTGTTCATACTGCTCACAGGCTGATATATAGTGTATTCATACCCCTCACTGTTTATTCATCATTCAATTCATTATATATTTTATTCTGTAGATTGTGAACATTACTTTTCACTTTACTGCTTGTTGCACCTGGTTAGAAGCTGCATTTCGTTGTCTCAGTACCTGTAATCTGTGCAATAACAATAAAGTTGAATCTAATCTTGAGCAGGAACAAATGTATTTACTTAGTACATATCTGACATTAACGATTAAACACGTTTGTGCATTCTTTATGAATGCAAACCGAGTCATTTCGTTTATTTTTAACGAAATAAATGTGATTTAATCCACATAATTTACTGTGTTAATTGTTTACTTAGTATTGTTTAACTTGAAGGTGCCTGATGTGAACATTTCCAGAATGTATTTTCTTCACTTTTTAAATGCCTCTGTGATGTGCTGCTACCCATTTCCCCTCGGGGACTAATAAACGAATACTATGACATTAACGATTAAACACGTGCATTCTTTATGAATGCAAACCGAGTCAAGCCGACTCTAATAAACGAATACTACATATTGAACATCTATTGAATGGCCTTTGTATGTATACAGTACAGTATAGCCCAACCATTTACACCTTCCTTTTTTCCCGTCAAGAGTTTGAATTGGAGAAAGGTAATCGATGGTGCTTTTATAGCCTATTGCATAATAACTGTGTGATTTATATTGCTTTTCAAATATGGCCACCCATTTACACGGCTCTTCCCGTAGTTAGATCACTTTACATTTCTGCGAATGAATTTTTAATCACACACGTCTCCCCATCCCGAAAATAATAAATAAAATAAAAAGAGGAAACAATTTTCAAGTTCAGTTTTCACCGTTTTATTTAAAATAACTGACATACAGTAACAGACACATGCTGTAGGCCTATCTGCTGCGGAAACCAGGACGAGCGATTTCGGGATCTGTTTTTCTGGGGCTCCTCAGTCTCTCGTTTACCCGGCTCCTGATCTTATGCCACTAGTCAATGTTCAGATTTGGGAACCGATTGGAAACATAGGACTCAATCTTTTGCTTCACATTGAGGGGAAGAGGCATTTTCCCATTGGTCCCAGTCCAGTTGGTTATTTTCACCATTCTCCCATAGCCTATGTTACAAATGGCGTTATGGCCATGAACATATTAGCAGCATAGATCTCAGGGCGATGCTGTCCCTTAAAAAAGCTGTCCTGGTAAAAACGTTCCTCTCGTTCTGAGGAAACAGCCCTGGTGGGTTCATCAGGAGTGACCGCCGACCATGCCCCAACCCCCCCATGTTTCCTATATATGTATGTTGGGAACCCTTTGTTTAAAACTAATTGGCCATCGGAATGTGTGGAGTCACATTCCACAGCTCTCCCCCCCCCCCTCCTGTGACCCCCCGCACACAGGGAGATCGCTTTTCTGGAGTGAAGAGAGCTGAAATATTGATATTGCAAGTTAGAAACGTAAAATGCATTTTGACAGACACTTGGGGGAAATATGCTGCATTTTGAATGTCCGATAGTCCACCATTTCCACCGGAAATATCAAACATTTAATAAAAGTGAAAAACAATGAACAAGACTTAACGTATTCATCATAATTAATTATATTTATTTCGTTTGGATGTAGGTGATCTTCTACTATATGAACATTTTGGACCCAAAATCACAACAAAAACGTAAAAACAGATTTTGAAAATGATTTTATTTTTCACAACACAAACATACACAACGAAACCATTTAAAAGCTGGAAATATATACATGGGATGTGACTATGATAATGTGAACGTTTGATTGAGGTAGCATGGGATTTCATTCTGATAAGGCAAAAGTGTTATTATAAATATAATACAAATATATATATATATATATATATACATTATGTACAAAAATCTGTTTTTTCTGTCTTTATCTGTGCCACGCTTCAAAGCGGTTTCTGTCAACTACGACACAGAGGGCAACATCACAGATTCCTCCTCCTCCATGTCAAAAAACAAGCTTAAAGCTTGACTCACGTTCAGAGTTCTCTTCATCATAGTTGAGTCTTCAAAACTCTACATCTATCTAACTATATCTAAATTCTCAATGTTTGTCTGTCACTTTACTTCAATCGCAGTCTCCCGCAGCCTCTCTTCGTCTCCCGCCGCCTGTCTTCGTATATATCTTCGTCTCTCTCCATTTCCCGCCGTCTCTCTTCGGTTCCCGCCGTCCCCCTTCGTCTCGTTTCGTATCACTCCGTTTACCTGATTACCTCACCGCCTCCCTGGTAAATACATCCTGTTGAGCAGAATCTACAGTTTCCAGTATTTTCCGTTTCGTAAAATGATAAAATACGGCGAAGATATTAAAATATGTGCTTCCATTATTCATACTTCTGAAATATATCTGTATTAACTTTATATCATCGTATGTCCGTGTTTATTGGGTATTTTTGCATGAAACAAAGACTGGCATATAGTTTCAAGCCAGTACTTTCGACAGAAATACACATAGACATCCTGTTGAGCAGGATCTACAGTTTCCAGTATTTTCCGTTTCGTAAAATGATCAAATATGGCGAAGATATTCAAATATGTGCTTCCATATTTCATACTTTTGAAATGTATTAACTTTATATCATTGTATCTCCGTGTTTACTGGGTCTTTTTGCATGAAACAAAGACTGGGATATAGTTTCAAGCCAGTACTTTTGACAGAAACACACGGCAATGTTGTCCGGACTGTTGTTTTTATGCGGCACCGGCTTGAACAGGTCATGTGATCTGATCACGCCGGTGTGACGGTCGACTCCAAAGGGTTAATATTAAATACATATAAGTATTTTTGCAACTTGTATTTAGAAATACTCTGTTGTAATTATTGATGCATACATGTGTTCATCCATTCAATGTGGCATCTGCTATAATGGGGTTAATGTATGATATTACTTAATAATACAATACATTATAATATATGATATGATAATTACATTTGAGTTTTATTCATTTCTTATTTCATAGTTTCTCATTATTATTATTATTTTTTATCGCTCATCTTATTTTTGATTTTATTAATCTGTGTGAATCTGTGCTGTCCTGTTTTTCACTTCTACCCTGTTGCTGTTTGAACTACTGAATTTCCCCACGGGATTAATAAAGGTCCATCTTATCTTATCTTAATGTATAAGTTGATTTACTTCAATCTACTGTACAATATTACAGGAAATATACTGCATAAAGCAAACTATATACTTTATTTGATCTAAAATATTGATGTTTCTACAACACCCATTGTGTATTTTGTGAATGAAGCGCCATCTCATGGTTAAATCCTGTAATTGAACAAATGGGGAAATTGGGCAACGCCCTCTAGCAATTTGGCAACACCCCCAGCCACTGGCATCCGCTGGGCTTTTGACTGGGACACACCCATTTGAGTCTGATCTGGAGTGCTTCATCTGTAAATAGATAACTACGGCAGATATGTAAAATGTAATGCAGCCGAACCGTGTATTACAATGCTGTTGTGTGATGATTTTCAAAGAGAAAAGCAAGCACACTCGGAATAAAGTTTTATTTTGTTTTTAAAAAACGTTTTCAGATTTCACATCACATAAACCCCAAATCCCAACATGCATTGCGGCTAAACCATCCAATCATCGAGCTGAGGATCTTGCCTACGTCAGTTTCCGGTTTCATTTATCACCGATGTATTTTGTTATACACACATTCCTTCACATTTACATTTTAATTTGCAATAAAGTATTTCGTGAGGCCTTCCAACATGTTTTTAAATATAACTACGGTTGTAGTTGAAGAGTTTGTAAATTAACATGAACCGAAGCTGTTGCCTGGCAACTCAATCGCACAACGTCACGTCCGTTAATTCCACATCCACACGCATGGATTAACATCGATTTAATACATTAATTTAGCCTTTGTTTCTGCTAAAAGAGGTGTCGACCAGCTGGGGCAACAAGAAAATTCATGGGAGCCTGCCTGCAGACCTCCACTCTCAGGACAGTTCCGGTGCAGACCTCCACTCTCAGGACACCTCCACTGTCAGTACAGGAAGTGACGATTCTGACGCGTTTTTTTCCCGCCCACCGAAGGACTCGTTTGATGGAAGTTTTCAAATCACAATGGAGACTCATTACGGAGGTGATGAGTCCGACCACCGTGCACTACCGGGGACATTGCCCGGTCTCGGGTGTCCCCCCACGGCCTGTGTCCAGCCCCCCCCCCCCACACTCATCCATATATTAACGGATTTTGACCATTTTTGTTGCATTTTTCTCCTCTCCTCTCACTGATCGAATGGCAAACGCGACCCACTGTCGGAGCGCCTCCGCGCCGGCCGATATGAATCGTGACCAAGACGCACCATCCGGGCGTCCCACGGGTCCCGCAGCGGGGTGGAGGTTCCCAGCTGGAACCTCCCCAGCTCCGCCGCGGTGCACCCGCCAAACACGGTTGTTTCTCGAACCTTCCACTGTTGTCTAGCGGGTGTAACTAAAATACAAGATGTCGTATATTATATATATAAATAAATAAATATCTATATAGATATATATATATATATAGATAATAAGTGTCAGTGCTATTTTATGTTGTATTAGCGTGCATTTCCTGTTCGGAAAGTGGTGCTGTACTGAGAGTAAACAATACAAGGTGTCCCTATTTGTATATATATCTATATATACTTTATGTATATAATAAGTGTCAGTACGATTTTATTTTGTATTTGCGTGCATTTTCTGTTTGGAAAGTGGCACTGTACGCAGGACATTATGCTGTGTTGGTGGCATCTGTCTCTTTCTGTGTGTGTGGGAAAACATTATAGGGAAAACAAATATATCAAGAAAAAAATGTACAGATATAAACCTACTACTTACAGCACAATCATAGTGTAGTGCAGGGGTTAAAGGTCGACCAACAGCCGGGTCATGCGCATGAGACAATGTTGGTAAAACTGAGTAACACTAATTGATTTCATCCCAATGATTTCCCGGCTTTTTATTTTGGGGACCAATGAGTTGTTATTTTTCATGAAATATTTAAACATGGCAACACTCGTTGTGCTTGTGATCCTATGACTTTTTCTAAGGTAAACATACTTCGTATATGGCCACATATTTATTGTTATGGTTTTGAAAACTGTTGTTTTTTTGCTCTGTTCTGGCTGTTAGCTCAGTGAGTTCTTGTCGTGCAGTGATGATACTTTTAACAAAATAATCTGTGGAGTATCAGCTTTCAGGTGATATGTAGTTTGTGCAGAACATATTAAGTTTTAAAGATCGTTTTTGCTAGTTAACACCGGAAGTAGCATCAGCTCGTTTTCACTAATGGCCTGTCCACACAGCGGCGTGCGCTGACGCTTGCCGGCGGGCGTGTCTGAAACTCGACCAACAACCAATCACATGAATCTCCCGCCCCTGACACACAAGCAGCGGTTTGATTGGCTAGAGCTTGTACTGGCATATGATTTGATTGGCTGACGCTTCTGCCGAGGCTTCAAAAGTTGAACATTGCTAAACTTTTGAAGCGAGCCACGCCAGCAAAGCTCTGCGTCGCTTCCCACAATGCGGTTCGGCGAAAAGTGACGTCACACCATTGAAAGTGAATGATGAATCTTTCAACACACGCTGCTGTGTGGACGGGCCGTAAGGGCTAATGCTAACGCTTCTTGTGAGACTTGTGTTTTGTTTTTCGATAAAAACGGCTCGTATCGTCAGGTAGCTGACTTTGTTCCCGTTATTTGAGTATAAGACATTCATAGGTTTTTAAATATTAAGAAGCCCCCAGCCCCAGTGAGATGATAGTGAACTGTTCATGAACTTGTCATGAAAAGTTCATGAAATATTAGTGAACCATATTCATGAACAGCTCATGAACAGCTCATAACAAAGTTGATGAACTGTTCATGAAAGTGACATGAACATTAAATGGCACTAGGGCAGTTCATGAACTACTCATGAAACTCCTTGCTGGAATGGTTCATGAACAATTCATGGAATATGGTTTTAGGCAGGTTCATGAACAATTCATGAAATGGAGTTTTCAGTGAGTGTGTAGGGATATTCAGTTTTCAACCAAGAACATTTCAAGAATTGTTCATGAACATATCAAGAACTGTTCATAACAACTTCATGAACCGTTCATGAACAGTTCATACCCAGTCACTGAATATGTACATGAACTGTTCATGAACCACTGACTGTGGGTCAATTGGCAACCATAGAAAACAACAATTATGTCAATCACAATGGAACTTTACTCAAATTAACAAACAAACAAACAAACATACATGTATACAGGTGGAGCACTACAATTAATCCTATCACTATTTGAAGCAGTTCTTGACACTCAGCTGCACAACATTTTTTGTTACGGGTCCCAAAAGCTTGGGTACCACAGCAACAATAAATGATTTCTGTAGAAAACAGAAAAGTGCAGCAGCAATAATTATACACAGGATCCGGTTGATCGTCTGGAATGCTTCTTATTCAAAATTCAAAGTACACAGTTACATTCAAATAGCTGAACTTTACAAACATCACATTTCTCCATTTAAGTTATCTGTCTGTCACAGTCAATTACTGTATCTCAAGGAGAAATTCAACATAGTCAATATAAATTATTACATTACATTGCATTTAGCTGACGCTTTTATCCAAAGCGACTTACAATAAGTGCGTTTGACCAACAAAATACAAACTTGAAGAAAACAGAATCATATAAGTACATCAGGTTTCATAGAGCAAAAACATTTCAAGTGCTACTCAACTGGCTTTAGGTAAGCCAGTCCATAAGTGCTTTGTTAATAGTTCTATTGCTCGAAGTGGAGTCGAAAGAGATGAGTTTTCAGTCTGCGCCGGAAGGTGTGTCAGCTATCTGCTGTCCTGATGTCAATGGGGAGCTCATTCCACCATTTTGGAGCCAGGATAGCAAACCCACGTGTTTTTGCTGATGGGAACTTGGGTCCCCTTCGCAGCGAGGGTGCAGCGAGCCGTTTGGTTGATGCAGAGCGGAGTGCACGTGCTGGGGTGTACGATTAACCATGTCCTGGATGTAGGAAGGGCCAGATCCATTCGCAGCATGGTACGCAAGTACAATTGTCTTGAAGTGGATTCTAGCAGTTACCGGAAGCCAGTGGAGGGAGCGGAGGAGCGGCGTGGTGTGGGAGAATTTAGGAAGGTTGAAGACCAGACGAGCCGCTGCATTCCGGATGAGCTGCAGGTCGGATGGCACATGCAGGTAGACCAGCCAGGAGGGAGTTGCAGTAGTCTAGGCGTGAGGTGACGAGAGCCTGGACCAGAACCTGCGTCGCTTTCTGGGTCAGCTGGGGACGCATCCTCCTGATGTTGTAAAGCGTGTATCTGCAGCAGCGGGTTGTAGCAGCTATGTTTGCAGTGAAGGACAGGTTGTTATCTATAAACACATAACGCTATCAAATAATACTTTCTATCAATATATCTATCTTTACCAAATATAACATATTATGGAGATCACAAAAATACACTGTCAATGTTAATAAACAAAAAACAAGGCAATGTGCCTGCAAGACTGCACTCAGGTAAACAAAACATATTACCCGTGCGCAGCAGCTAACCTGCCTGCGAGCCTTCGCTCAGGTCACATTTACCCAGGTGCGGCTGAAGCCCGCGAAAATGGCATCTATTGTTGCCGACAGTTTAGTATTTTTAAAATACCGTTACTATGTCAAACATGCTCAAAACCTTCTGACACAGTCTCCTAAACATCTCCAACATCATATCTAATTCACACAAGTTAACATCGATCATTTTCATTATGTACTGACCTGTAGAAAACAGAAAAGTGGAGCAGCAATAATTATACACAGGATCCGGTTGATCGTCTGGATTGCTTCTGAGGAGGGGGTGGAAGTGTCCCCCCTAAGGTAACCCAGATGTCACCGCTCACCTGCCAAAGGTTCCACCTTGGCGCTACTTACTCGTACTGCTTCTCAAACAGTACAGATAAACCATAAAATGATATGAATGTCACCAAAATAAATACAGATAATGTCCAGTTTCAAATTCACTATTGTTTTGTTTTAAGATTAAAAGTTTTAAAAAAGAAAGAAATGTTCAAATAGTAGATGAATATTCAAGAGGTCTTTAAAAACATCACACTGATCATCAAAAGTTCATAAAATGCTCATGAATATTCCAAAATATTCTGAACTTGCCACAATCATCCAAAATTCATGAAATGCTCATAGTCATGAAAAGTTCATGAAATACTCATGCACACTTTTTGGGGTTTTAATTATAATGTTGTGATTGGCTGGATCATGAAAAGTTCATAAATTGCTCATAAAAGTCTGTCATGAGCAAAACAGGAACTTGATATGAATGAACAATGTTCATAAACATTTCATGAACTGCTCTTTAAAATGGTTCCTGAGCATTTTAAGAATGTTGGTTCATGAACATGACAAGTGAACATATAATGAGTTGTTCATGAATGTGTGAACAGCTCATAAAGTCATGAACTCCATCTCGCAGGGGAGACGCTGTCTCCTGCAGTGACACGTTTTCCCCCCGGTATCGGGGGGGCAGGGCTTAAGAGGTTAAAAAGGGAAGGTTTGATATTGGCCTATAATTATTCATTACGGTTGGGTTTAGGTTATGCTTTTTGAGGAGCAGTTTAATTACTGCAGTTTTCAGGGCCTGTGGTAATACACCCGAGTGGATAGACTTACTATGTGTAGTATATCTAAGGCCAAGCAATGAAAAACAGTTTTGAGGTAATATCCAGGCGTTAAAAAGTGAAATATATCGTCAAAATGTGCACGGTAATTTAAGAACAGGACAAGGACATGTGTGTCTCGGTCTCTGAGCATTTACAAAACGTTAAGCAAATATCTTAAACATCCTCAAAGTTCAGCACTGGAAAATACTCATGACACAAAATAAAGATTAAAAAGACTACACTGAGTACAAAATAGCTGCAAAGAGACAAAAAGAGATCTGAAAGAGACCAACAACCTGGAAAATGGGCAAAATAATCATGGACAGACTAGAAATTACAACAAAGAAACTTCAAATAAATAAAAGAAACATTTGAAAAAAGAAAATGTCAATGTGACACAACAAGACTACAGAGAAACACAAAACAGAAACTAAATGAGACTAAACAACTTTAAAGTCTGTCTGTCTGCTCCGATGTGGGAGAGGTTGCGGGGCCGGGTCTGTCTGCCCCCGGGGGCCCATTGTCTCATAGTTTGTAGCACTGTGGGCAGTTAGCATTGTCCTATAAAATATTACACTAGTAGGAGAAGGAAGACATTTTAACAATACTGAACTTGGATTGCAGGCTGTGTGCAGCCTTGTTTAAAAGTAGCAAGATACAGTAAGTAGACTCGGCTGCATACAAAGTCAATGGAGAGACTTTATTGGATGTAGAGTTGGTTAACACCAGGCATGAGACAATGGACTATTGGTGCATGCTGAATGACTCACCTAATGCATTTGAAGAGGAATGATGAATAGGAGAGTATGAAAGAATATAACAGAGACAAGAGCAATGTTTTAATAAGCCAGCATCCATCTTCACTTCCCTTCCTTTTGTGTTTCTTGGAACCAAAATATCTGACATAAGAAACCAATTGAATGGGCTTCATCCCACATGGCAGCTGGCACTGTATACACAGTGGGTCTGACCACACAGTATACATGACAAATGATGAACAGATGGAGACTCGTAGCGGTGAATTCAGTGTTCCTCAGGAAGGAAGTAGAACGACACAAAGCAGGTGCAGTTCAATACTTATTGAAGGATCCATCTACTGGTGCCTCTGGTGAAAATGAAAGCAGTTTGAGGTAATACCTCTTCTTCACACACGTGTTAATAATATCAACGTGTTGAATGAGAACAAACAGGAGACATGGGTGCAGTGTGCTCACATTTGTCCTACCTGGATTTATGGCTGATTCATCTATTTATACAAAGAAAGGAGAAAGCACAGGATGATGTGCATATACACATAAGTCACGTTGCAATACCTTCACTCTCTCAAGCACATAAATAACTCATTGGCTAAATTATTCAATCTTTGATTTCCTACATATAACTTCAGGCGGGCGGTGATTGAGAGTGTGTTACAGTATGACTTATACTGTATACTGTATTGTTTTGTATAATACTCAAGACACCTTTAAAACACATGTAAAAAACATTCAAGTTAAAACATTTCCAATTAATTTCATCTCATCCATTACTGTACCTTTGTGAAATTCAAGAAAAACACTGGTTGGGTCACAAATTGTGAAGTAATTTGATAAATTAGCACACACATACTAGACACACTCAACTTCAGAAGGTCTTAGGCTTCCCGAAGGACTCTGAAATGATTCAAATGTTCCAAAAATGACTTTATGTTCTTCATTTAAAGTTTAGAAAGCAAATAAGGCGGAACTCAACTGTATGGGCCCAGTGCACACACTAATTACATCGTCTTCAATAAAGACAAGAGTTTGTGTGCCTTTTGAATTGAAAACAAATCTACTAGGGTAAGTCAGACGCAAAGAGATGTGTTTTGAGTTTGCTTTTGAAGGAATAAATGGAATTAGCTTATCGTATCTGAATGGGAAGACAATTCCAAAGGAGAGGTGCTCGGAGGGAAAAGGCTCTGCCACCTACGGATGATTTGTGATTTCTGGCGATGGGAAGGAGCCTGGCATTATGGGATCGTGGGAGCCTGGTAGGTACGTGCAGGGTAATTAATGATGATAAATAGGGAGGTGCTAGTCCATATCAGATTGTAAAGGTTAACAGTCAAATCTTGAAGTCTCATCTTATGTGAATCGGGAGCCAATGAAATGAGAACAGGGGTGATATGATGACAGTTTCTGGTTCAGGCTCTTCACATGATATCATACCTTATCACATTTTACCAAATCACATCACATCATCCCATATGACATCACATCATACCATATCATAATAAGAATCCATTACATGTATTTAGCGCTTTTCCAAGTGCTCAAGGTGCTTTACATTACATATTACATATATGTAATACATCAATACTGTGGACAATACTCGCAGGAGCAAATAAGTGTATTGTCCAATGACACAACGGCATGTTGACTGCAGTGGGGTTCAAGGCAGGATTCAAGCTGTGTTCCCCAGCGCCCCTGATCTGATGATCTCAATAGCCCACTGCACCATAGCCGCCCAGCACATCATATCATATGACATCACATCATACCCTATGACATCATACTATACTCTGTCGCTCTGCTGACACACACACACTGAATGAGCAGACCCATTTCAGACAGAGTGTATACGTTTTCAAACATTTCTCCCAGCAAAGTGATCGGAGTCGGAAATTAACTCTGAATGTTGGATTTAATTTACCGATCCTCAAAACACTTGCTTCAAGGGGAAAATGTATTTATTTAGCGATGACTCCTGCTATTCTTAGAACGCCCCCTGCAGGCGACTCGTTGGCTGCCTGCGGGCAACCAGGCTACTATTTACACTTGAGTTTGCCTGTCTTTCATAAGCCTTGATAATTCTGGGGGCAGGACAACATGCTTTACGAGATGGATTTAAAAAAAAGATGTTGTGTGGAAATAAATTGCAATCCCCAATCTTTCTACGTAGTCCCTGCAATCCCCTCAAGTACCCCTAGGGGTCCCCCTACCCCCGATTGGGAACCACTGATCTAGATCAGTGTTTCTCAAATGTTTTCATACCAAGGACCACTTAACCAATAAAAAAACACTCGCGGACCACCTAACTCCACAAATATCCAAAAACACATAGTTTTTCTAGAACAGATTACAAATCGCCTGCAAATGTTACAAACAGGTGACGAAGGTGTTGCGCTGGGCTATATCATGCAAACGTGAAACTCAAGCTTACTCCATTGCGGAGATATTCCCGCGAGAGTGCGGAAGACTTAAATTAAATTATTTATTTAAAATGTGAAATGTTACCAATATACTCACGGACCACTAGGGGGCGCTCACGGACCAAACTTTGAGAAGCACTGATCTAGATGATCTATTTGACCATTTGAAAGTTCATTTTAATAATATTGTTCCAATAAAATCCTCAAAGATCCGAATGTGTTCTGTTACGGCCATCAGCTTTACGTATTTCAACTTACCCATGATACCCTGAGGCGGGGGAGTCAGTTGGAAACACTGATCCGAACTGTAGCAGAACCCTTTGTCTTAACAGTTGGGAACAAATCACGCACAATAGCAACTGAATTAATAAAATACTGTAGAGCCGATGAACAGGAGTCAGAGGCGGTGTATTCAGAATTGACTTCCACACTTTATTATGCATTAATTGACAAGAGGTAAGTACATGTGCTGCTCTGTATGATAAGCTAGCATGAATGACAACAAACCCCGGTCCCCTCACTAACGGGTCCGGGTTGCAACACACCATAATCACAGATCTAGATGAGGTCATAGACAGTTCAGTAGAGTGTGCTGAAGTGTTGGATGAAGGACAGATAATACACCCTTCACCCTGTCACACCCTCAGCTCTGGCCTTCATCTGGCAGATGCTGTTGGGTCCTGCGGCATTCTGGGAAGGGTTACGTCGATTATTGAAGGGCCATCTGTGCTCCTTAATTGGGTCAATACAATCACCTATAATAAGCAACCCATATTTTATTCACAAAATATCAATACAAAACACATGGACACCTACTTTTATTGGGTCAAGAGACTGCATATTCAACAAACAAAGTATTCCCTCTTACCTCAGGTCTTTATATCTATTATTGGCTTTAAAAAAACAATACACATGGACTGACAGTGCCGTCAAAATACACGCCTGTGTTTGGGAACAGCAGCAGCAGCAGAAGATGTCACATCCATTTATATTTCTCACTCTTTCTTGGTTATGCCAAGCGCCTTTGACTTCTGACTGAATTGGGTTGTCGCTCCAGATAACAGGATGTGTGTTGTATTTGATGCTAATGCTAGTTCAGCTAAGCCGTAACTATGACAACCCGACTCAGGTCAGTGATTTTAGTCTAAGTGACAGATAAGTTAGATTTGTCAACATTTGAACCATGTAACCCAGCATGAAAACTGTTAAGTTTGCATGCCACAGTAGAACACCTCACAATACGGCGTACTGTATCTGAATCCTATGGCTATCAGGATGTTAGTGTCATTCTGTCTGTCCAATGGTTGGTCCATCGTTCTGGTTCTGAATGGCCTTGACATTTCTGACAGACATTCATGGTCCCAAACGGATGACTCCAAGGGATTATGCTAATCCCCTTATGAGGGCTTTGAGTGAAATGATTTGATGTGTTGCCTAAACATCACCCTTGAAATCTCTGAATTGCTTAACTGAAAAAACTGAAATGTTGACTTTAATTAAATGTATAATGTCAACAGATTTCACATATTGCTTTCAACTAACCTAATAAAGTTATCTGAAATGTGTTGACATGAAACCTTTTTAAAGTCAACGTTTCAGTATTTCAGTGATCTTCATAATTTTTTTTTATAAATGTATGTTTTATGGAAAAAGCAGAGCTAGAACATTTCTAACTGTTACATATCAACAGTCTGTCCAGCTAACAGCAATGTGTCCAGCAGCTGCATCAGGTGCCTGCTATCTGTCACGCTTTGATTTACACTGTGCAAACTTTAATGCCCATTTTGATACTTTAAAATAATAATACATGATATGTTGTATATTGGGATGGCTGCAATGCAACAAGAACACAAAGAAGCATTCACACTGTGTGCAGTTTGTAAATAAAAAGCAGATTTTTTTTTAACGTTAATGATAGATTTACAAATACTTCTCTCAGCAAACCAGTCTTTGTCCGAACAGTCGGGGGCAGGGAATAGACAACTCAGCGTGGTCTTAGCATGGTTGCAGGTATGGGGAAAGGCTAAAAGCCAACAAACAGGATCTGCATACTGTATAATGGTGCGGCATCACGACGGCGTTGTGATCATTTGCGGATCCATCAACACTGGACTTACAAAGAAAAGGACCTGGCATTGACTGCATGTCTCATATTGATTTATTCTACAAGCAGTATTTATTCCATTGTACAGTATTTATTTTCTACATTATCTTCTTTTGTATCTGATTCTATTTACACATAGACTTACTTACTACATTCTCTGCAACATTTAGCTTATTGCATTTTATTTGACATGTATATAGTTGACTTCATCTGCATTATTTGCACCTTTGCAACATCATTTGCACTATTTTATTTCTTCTCGCTCTCATTTTGTTTGATTGTTTTATATCTTATATATATTTATGTTGCACTGTTGGAGGAGCATGGGACTTTCATTTTCATAATATAGCTACTGTGCAATGCATGTGTCAATAAAACCTTTGAATCTCTGAATGATAACAGGGGCAGTCTGCTGAGACGAGCATCAGTTCTCTGGATGCTCCAATCAGACCTCACCTGGAACTACATGACAGATAACTCCCTCTTCCTGTCTCAATCTCCCTCCTGTCCTCTCTCCTCCTATCCTCTCTCCCTCCCTTGGCCTTTCTTGATCTTTTTGTCTTGATTTCAACACGCTCTTCCGTCTCCTTTTTTCTACCCCATGATCTGATGATGACCTTTACCCTGCTTTTATCTTCTCACATTCATATTCTCCATATTCCTGAATCCATCTTTCCTTCTGTCCCTCAACATAGATATACTTAAGTAAAAGTTCAGATACATTAACATAAACTTAAACACATCTAAAGTAAAAGTATACATTATGCAGAAACGCACATTTAAGCACAATATATTTTTTAAATATTGTATTTTTATTATTTATGCATTAATGTGTTGATTTAGATTTTGTATTTATAACATACATCTGCAATTTAGCTAGTAGCTCAATCTGTAAAATAAATGAAGTGGAGAAAAAGGTAAATGTACTTTGTTAAATTCCACAACAATTTTTTCTGCCCTACAATTATTCATAAAAAAACAAAGTTTGAACATTTTGACCAAGAATTAAGACATTATAGTAACTGTATTTAAAACATGATGCTTAATAAAAGGACAATCAAAACTAATTGCGTATTTAACAATTAATCTGAAATATGAAACTGTATTTTTATTTATTCATTCAATGTATTTTTCTATTACTTCATATGTCTACCCCTGATGTGAAGTGTTTTTGTATACAAAATATATGATGTTTGCGCACTGAGAAAACTTAAACGATGACTTTAATTAAATGATGTCAACAGATTTCAAATAACTGTTTGTTTGTATTACGTAATTTGAAAGCAATAATATTAAGTTTGAATAAAAAATATTAGGCCTTCTCTTAATAATTGTTTACAAAATGCATTTAATTAAAGTCAATGTTTCAGTTTTTTAAGTGTATAAGTTCTTGAATAAAAGATGTCCCACACATCTTGTCCCCAGCCGATCTAGCATCTGAATGCACAATGACCGACTCCCCCCCTGGAGCCGGGCCCTGGGCAGCATTAGTGTCAAGGTGACAATGTGGAGCAGGCGTTAATTGTACAAAGCTGACAGGATTCACAGCTTTGGTTCAGCCGGGGCAGAGCAGGGAGAGGACACGGACAACTTTGACGAGAACATTCCTAAACATGTCAGCTGCACCGATACACAAGAGACAACACAACCTGGGGGTTTAGTAAGAGCACATGTGACTCTAATCCTCTGCATTTTAAAGGCAGAGGTGGCAAAGGTACTCAGATCTTGTACTTAAGTGGAAGTAGAAGTACCAGAGTTTAGGAATACTCCGTTACAAGTAAAAGTCCTGCAATCATAATGTGACTGAGGTAAAAGTAAAAAAGTATTCAAAATATAGTGAAAGTAGTGACAGTAAAAGTAGTCATTGTGCAGATTGGTCCATTTCAGAATAATATCTATGATATGTTTTATAATGATTGATCATGAAAGTGTTCTCAAAGCTGGTGAAGGTGCAGCTAGTCTGAATGACTTTGTAGACTGCAGGGGAGCTGGATGATTTACTCCAGGTGGAACTAAAGTCTGATTCAACACTTGGTTATACTTTACATCATTCATCCACATATGTGAAGTAACTAAAGGTATTAGATATATGTAGTGGAGTAAAAGTACACCAGTTACCTCTGAATTGTAGTGGAGTAGAAGGACAGAGAAGCAACACATTGATACAATCAAGTAAAGTACAAGTACCTAACATGTTTACTTAAGTACAGTACTTGAGTACATCTACTTACTTTACACCATGTCTTTACTATGTTATGTAGCTTTCAGGACTGTAATAATGCAATAAAAGAGCTGAGCGTGCTCCGTAAACCTGTAGAGGCTTCTCAGTTGTGTCATAAATGTCTTTGTTACCACGACGATGGTCCACTGGAGACCTGGCTGAGGGGAAATTATGGCACAACAAAAGCGCCGAGTGAGACATAGCTGAAAAAGATGGTTGTTCTCAAGTTGGTCGTAAGCAGTGGTGTAGTGGGCGTTGGACGCGGGGGTACGCCGTACCCCCACTTATTTGGAGCATGATCTTTTTTGTAATAGTCTAATAAATATAAAATCATTGCCAGTCTTATCAGTTGCAAGTGTGTATTTGTTGTAATAATGACAAAAACATAATACATTTCACAGTAATTATAATAAAAAATAAAAACGATTTCCTTAAAGAATTATGATTAGTCATCAGGCTCGTGACCCCGCGCGAGCTGGGGGTGTGTCAGTGACACACCCACGGCCAGCTTACCGCCCGCCGATTTTGCGGCAGCTCTTTCCCTCAAGAACGCTAACGAAAAAGCTCTATAATGGCAGGCAAACATTTTTTACTTGACTTCTTTTCTAAAAAGAATATAATTCACAAGAAGAAAGAGTCTAGCAGCACCGAAACTACAAGTGAAGCTGCTACTAGTACTACAGTACATCATTAGAAGAGCCGCCTAAAGACGTGGATAATGCTAGCTAACGTGCACGTTAGCTGCGCTAGCAACGTTCCCCTGGCTAGCTCAAGCTCACCTTTCCCAGAGGTATGGACGGAGGAGATGTGGCGGAGGAAACAAGAGACATACCCGTGGATAGACTGCAAAGCTGGGACACTGGGCTGCAAAGTTTGTTCATCCATATCTGATGTATCAGTCTTCAAAACGCAAGGTGTGTGTGTGTGTGTGTGTGTGTGTGTGTGTGTGTGTGTGTGTGTGTGTGTGTGTGTGTGTGTGTGTGTGTGTGTGTGTGTGTGTGTGTGTGAAAAGCAGCGCTGTCTGCTTAGTTGCAATACTGTAGTTTATGCAATTTAGGCCTATACATTGTTTATGTAACGTATGTGCCAGTGTGTCCATGGTTTTGAGTCTGTGTGTCTGTTGAGCACAGCGCCGTCTGCTTTTTGCAGTACAGTAAGTAAAGTAGGACTAAGCATACGGGTAGTTTCTGTGGACCTGTCTTCCCGTTTTGTGAGTGCACTGCGCGCGTGCGCACTTGTTTGGGATGACCTAATTTAAAATAGCGTCCCCCCAGTAAAAAAATCTCCACTACACCACTGGTCGTAAGGTTGTGAGTGAACAGAGTAAGTGCAGCGTTGGACTGTGGCTCCTCCACGAGACAGAGCATGGGGTCCTGATGCAGAACTCACCATATTGACCTTTGAGTTGATATTCTGTTCTTCTGGTGCGCAAACAAAAGCCTAGGAAGAAGAAAATACTCAAATTAAACCCACAACTACTTTAAGTACCAGTTAAAGGACCCATTATGCAGAAAGGCTCATTCAAGCACCATATATTTTTAAATATTGTATTATAATTATCGAGTAATAATGAATTGTATGATTATTTTATTTATTATTGCGGTAATGCGATCACTTTAATTTGAACTTGGTCAAAGTGGGGTTTATTTTAAATTACTTTTTATACTAATAGCTTAACCTATTATTTTACATAATAATGTATTAACTGGTTTAGATTTTTTATATAAATCTGCAAAGTAGCTATTAGCTCAATCATTAAAATAAATGCAGTGGAGAAAAATCTAAATGTAGCCTACCTAATAACATTCAACAACTGTTTTTACTGTACTTCAATTATTTAAAAAACGTTAGATATTTTACAGATTTATATCACTAATACAATTATATACATTATATTATTTTAGAACACTATTTTAGCAACACAGCAGTAAAGGAATAACACTTAGCCTCACCTTTACCTGATGCGACTTAATGTGAATCTTATATTAATGCAAATGATTATTTACAAAATGCTGTATGAAGTCGGAAAAGATCCAGGATAAAGGGTGTGGTTCTTGGAATCCTTGTAGCTGCTAACTAGCTTTGAGTTAGCATGCCTTTGTCCATTATTTTGCAACACTGGTAAAGTGGTGTCATTCCAACCTAGTCCATTCACTTCCACGTTAAATTCCAACCGTTGCATTTTCATTTCCAACACGGCCATCTTCTGTAGAAGTTTGTCGAAGTCATCTGTAGAGAACGTAGGCATTTTGCTGCTAACTAGCTTAAGCTAAATAGCATGCTGTACCAGGCTTTAGCTGTTGCTAGGCCACACTACTGTAAGACTGACGGCCCCTACACACGGCGGCGTGCGTTGCCGCTTCAACACTTCTGCCCATTCACTTTGAACGTCACGATTCGCCGAACTGCATTGTGGCAGCAAAGCGTAGCTTCTCTCGTGGTGCTTGCTGCAAAAGTAGAGCAATGTTCTACTTTTGCCGCCTCGACGGAGGCGTCTGCCAATCAAATCCCGCGTATGCAAATCTGACAGTGCAAGCGCTAGCCAATCAAACTGCTTGGGAGAGCCAGACCGCAGTTATTTCCCATATGTCAAAAAATGGAGGAGAAAATTATCGTGGCGGTAGGGAATCACCCGTTATTATATGACCAGTCCCTCTTTACATACAGGGATACAAACCGGAGGAGCCAGGCATGGGGGGAGGTGGCAGAGACAGTGGGTGAAACTGGTAGGTTTTCATCTGTTTGTGCAACACACTCTCACTCCCTAAGCGTCCAATAGCGACGTTTGGTCAGTGTCCGTGGCGTCCAATTGTGACGCTCCTAGGCTCCTTCAGCGTCATAAAGGGACGCAAATAGCTTTCAACTGATTGCAATGTATTCCCATCTGCGTCGGGATTTCACGCTCATGGAAGCACGGCATTCGTTTATGTCGGCTGCCCTTAAAGGTAATGTGAGCGTCCATTCCCATGAGTAAAGGATGGCAGAAGACACTACACTACCCAGAATCCCCAGCTATCGTTTGGACTACACCATGTGCTCTTGACAAACCCCGTGATAGTCCTCAAGCTCTGTGATTGGAGAGTGTGCTCCGTTACGCCGATTCTCGAACAGCACTTGAAATGGGATGGAACCACGGCAGACTGTCCAAAACTGGTTTTGAACGGGTCCACCGCGTCCCCCCCTCCCCCACCCCGTCCCCAGAACTACACATGCTGGCTATTCTGTTTCGCAACATGTTCTCTATGGCACGTCTCTACTGGGAGTTGTAGTTTTAAAAGACGTTTTCGTATTTCCCATAATAAGAAGTTGCCAGTATTAAACTGTGTACATCCCTGGAGGTTTAGGGGACAGGAAACACTCACATTTAAAACATATAATTAATAAATGGGTGAAAATTGCTTGTGCCCATAATGGGCAGTATTAATATATATACCCACATGCCAGCTAAGGTCAGAAGAGCTTTATTTAACAGCTGGTCTTATGTCTGTGATCCCTGTGATAACATTACATTACATTAATTGATAAGCCTGAAACATGCACTTGTCAAGGTTCAGAGGCACATTTTGCAAATATGGCAGTAGCCATCGATCAGCTTAAGATAAGATATACTTTATTGATCCCAAGTTGGAACATTTGCGTTACATCAGCATGTGTAACAGTTAAATATGCAGTTGTGTTTATTTGAAAATCATTTAGTATAATCACATACATTCTGTGTTTTATATTCAACAATTCTGTGTTCTTTATTTATTGATTGTTCAATACCTGACAAGGCCGGAGATGAAATATCTACATACATCTTTTAAGAGTATAATAACTTATGTATAATATCAGTTAAAATAAGTGCTTCAACATAGTTAACATTGCTGGAGGTATGCACAAATATTGATAGATGTCTTGTAATGCACTATTGAGGAACCTGCGACCCAAGTTTTTCATTCAGTGCAGAACTACACCACAGTTGTGTAGGCCTATATGATATGTCAATAAACCTTAGAAAATCTTGAAATCTTGAAAGGGATGTGCAAAATAGTCATATACAGTCTTTAATTAACAATTAGTAGAGAATAACGAGTAATGAATATACTTTATAGGGATCGTATTAATATCTAATAATAAAAATATTGAAATTCAATAACATGCTTTAACCACTAGGTGTCCCTTCATATCAGCTGTGCACCTTTATGGTGTAAATACAGCCTATCTACCAATTGGATCAAATATAAAAGTGAGCCGAGTTAGTGTTGATACTGCAAGGAGACGTATTGTGTGAAAAGAAATGTAAGATGTTGTTTAATGGCTGATATATTTATGATCCACGTCACGTTTTCAGTTCCTCATGTTTGTCTTCTCATCAGGGCTCTATAAATACAGAACTACGGCAGATATGTAATATGTAATGCAGCCGAACCGTGTATTACAATGCCGTTATGTGATGACTTTCAAAGAGAAAAGAAAGCACACTCGGAATAAGGTATTATTATTATTGTGGTCTGTTTCCGGTATTTGTTAATGACGATGTGCTGTGAGATGTGAGACTGGAATTGCACAGGGGAAAATAACATATCTTTAGATGCGGATTTTGTTAAACTAATATGTTTAGGCTGTGGACCAACACTATACATTGACGGGGAAGGGGGTAGCAATAAAGATAACACCATTCAACAGTTACACAACATAACAGAAATAATATCGATAGCAGCGTCCCTAGCAACCACCTTGGTAACAATGAAAACGTCGCGATTTCCTGAAGTAATCTTCGTAATAACTAGCAAACTAAATATCATGTACATCCACTGCACACATAATCTGAAATAACAACTCATATTTCTCGCATCAAATGACATCAAAACGCATTTTAATGACCAAACTAACTTTAAAATAGGCATTTTACACCCAGAATAAAACGAATTTCGGCCATGTTTTCTTTTTCTGCAGGGAGAAATTTGAAGATCACGTGACATAGACGCCAGCCATCGGAATGAATGGTGAAAAAAACGGGGTTTGTCAAACAGAGCACATGGTGTAGGCCAAACGATAGCTGGGGATTCTGGGTAGTGTAGTGTCTTCTGCCATCCTTTACTCAGAAAACATATTTGTTTCTCCGAATCGAAGGGGAAAAATACAAAAGCATTGCACACAATTTAAACCAATCAATGTTGTGTAATTAACAAGGATAATCTGGTGTTTTTTAGTCGATGAGTAGTGCAGATATCACTGTAAAATTCTCCATTATCCAATGGGAATGGATGCTCACATTGCCTTTAAGGGCAGCCGGCATAAACGAATGCCGTGCTTCCATGAGCGTCAAATCCCGACGCAGATGGGAATACATTGCAATCAGTTGAAAGCTATTTGCGTCCCTTTATGACTCTGAAGGAGCCTAGGAGCGTCACAATTGGACGCCACGGACACTGACCAAACGTTGCTATTGGACGCTTAGGGAGTGAGAGTGTGTTGGTTTGTGGAGTTTATATCCAGTGTACTTCGTTTGAATGGACAGCTAGCAATTCATATGCATGAATGTTGCATAAAATAGCACCATAGATATTAATGTCATACATGTTCATCATATAAAGTGTGACATGTACAAACTTGTATGCAATTGACAGTGATAAAGGGATTTGGTTTTCATTAATGGAGGAACAATTTAGTAAATTCTTCAAGTAATTCAAGAAATTAAGTTTATTATTTCATTTCATTAGAGGAAGTATGCAGGACAAAATGGAAGTCACTGAGGGACAGATTCAGAAAGGAGAAAACCAAGGAGAAAGAGGCAAAGAGAAGCGGGGCAGGGTCGTCCGGGGGATATAAGCCCTGGCCTTTCACGGCAGTGATGGGGTTTTTAACCCCATTTATCATTGACCGTGAGACGTCCAGCAATATCCCCCGGCAAACCCTGCCTCCATCCAACCTGGTGCCAGAGGCCGAGAGCCAGCTAGAAAGCCAGCCAAGTGTCAGCCAGCCGACCGACAGTCAACAAGCCGAGGCAAGGGAGACAGGACAGGAGGAGGAGGTGATTGTTGAGGACCTGGACCGGGGAAAGAGGAGAAGGGGAAGGAAGATGTCCTCCTTCGAAAAAGGCTTGATGTCAGCCATCAGTCCTCTGTTCGTGCCACCACTTCAACCTCAACCTCCACCACCCCCACCAGTAGTGGTGGAGGATGAGGATGAGTTATTTTTCAGGAGCCTCTTGCCTGCCATGCGAAGGCTGTCCATAGCAAAGAGGACAAGAGTCCGATTTGAAATATACAAATTAATTTTTGAGGCAGAGCAGGAGATGGAAGAGAACTGATTTTTTTTTTTGTAATTCACACACATACTACACTACATGTTTTACACTTATCCAATCATCACACACTTACATAAATAAAAGTTATTTAAAAAGTATGTTATGACTATATTGTGTCTTCACTTGTTCATGTGGTTTGGCAGTTGCAACATACCAGAAGCTTCATGTATGTCGATGTATAATGTGCTGTCTTCTGTATAATTGTTCATGTGAAAACCTGTTGAAATCACGAGTGGTTTATCAGTAAAAACAGGGCTGAAGGAAAAAGGTTGTTAGCAATGCATAATATAAATTTAAGAAACATGTTTATTAGGAATGTTTGTTTTAAAATGGCTCATTTGGAATATTTGCTTTTTAAAGAAAATATGTGTAGCTCTTAAAAGAGCTTTTGGTTTGGAGGCTCTTAAAAGAGCCATGGTGACCCTACACCATGTTATGCTGCCATGGCACTGCACCCTCCTCATTGAAATAGCTGCAGAAGGTGTCCCGCAGTTGGAGCGATCTGCGTGTGGCGTTGTTGGAGCCCATCCTCGGTGCATCACGCAGGGCTGGAGTAGCTGGAGCTTCATCCGTGGACTCTGCGATAGGTGTGCGTGATGTCCTTCCTATCGTCTTCCTGCGGAGGAAGTTGTGCAACACACAGGTGGCCTTCACACACAACTCTGCTACCTCCGGGCTGGTGGTGATGACACGCCTGCACATTCTCCACTGGGATGAGAGGATGCCAAACGCACATTCAACCACCAACCTGGCCCGGCTGAGGCGGTAGTTGAACATCCTCTTTTCGCGTGTGAGGTGGCGTCCAGGGAACGGACGCAGCAGGTTGTCCAGCAGCGGAAAAGCCTCATCTCCAACAAACACATGGGGAAGAAGGCCGAGCCGCTCTGCTCCTGGGATGACGGTGTCAGGTGGTAGCTGCAGACTGCCATCTCGGAGGCTCTCTCCAAATGCAAAATTCCGCAGGCTCCCACCGTCGCTGCTCCTTCCAATGTCTCCAACATACACTACCCTGAAGAGGTACTGGGCATCCACGACAGCCAGCAGTACCAAGGAGTGGGTGGACTTGTAGTTGAAGTAGAGGGACCTAGAATTTGCCGGAGCCTGGATCACCACGTGCTTCCCATCAATGGCACCAACGCAATTCTGAAAGTTCCAGCGCTCCTGGAACCCAGCAGCGATGGCTCTCCAGTCCTTGGTCTGTGGTACCGGCATGGTCTCCTCAACCAGGGCGGTCCAGATGGCACCCGCAACCTCCCTGACAATGACAGCCACGGTTGCATGCCCGCCCCGATAGCTGAATGCTATGGTCCTGTATGAGTCACCGGTTGCCAGGTACCTGAGAAAAAAATAATATACATGATTAAAAACAAGTATATGTCCCACCCACAAACACAGACCACAGACACAGCCCCCCCCCCCCACACACAGACCACAGACCCCCCCAGACCACCCCCCAACACACACAGACCACAGACACACACACACACCCGCCATGTACACAGGGGAGCAATACTGTATTTACCTAGCTATCTTAATTAATGTCATCCATCTGAACTAAATCACAGACTTCATTCATCATTCATCCATGGCATGCATTCTCTCTCTTTATATACAGAGTCAGGTTAAAGAAGTAGAAATACACAAAACGTACCGTAGGCAGATGGCAAGTCGCTCGGCGGGTCCGATTGACAAACGCATATGGGTGTCTGCCTTTGAAATCAGTGGACCCACTTTTCCGAGCAACTCGTCGAACACGTCTTTGCTCATCCTGAAGTACTGCTGAAACAGTACATCATCCAGGCGGAGCTCTTGGACCAGAACGTGGTATTCCCCCCGTTGCAGACGTTTTCTGAGTATCGGATGTACCCAACAGCGACGCACACTACATGGCCTCCTGTGAGACATTGCATACACTAAAGCCACCCTTGCTACTACACTTGCCCGTGCTACCCTTGCTACAAAACCGGCATCCATTTTGGCAATAGTGGAGAAGAACCGGGCTTTTCCTTTTTTGCTAGGCGGGAGATTCATGTGATTGGTTGTTGGTCGCGTTGACTCCCCAAGCTTCAGACACGCCCACCGCCAAGCGTCAACGCACGCCGCTGTGTGGACGGTCCGTGAGGTTGTCGTAAAAATATTGAAATATGGCTGAAACCCACCCGTCTATTTACGAAGAATAACTGTCCCAGTGACAAGTTAATGTTGAGGAGCCGCTGCTCGAAGTTTTCAGAAAAAGAAAAATAGAAAAACAGCATAAAGTAAGCAGAGGCAAGAGCAAGCAGAAACGCGTCTGCACTGTAAGAAGGCTGGAAGGATGTGTTGGCGACAGTATGGAGACGTCACCAGACCAGCATGTAGCATCTTCTCCACTGAAATGATATCAGGAACTATACACAGCCACTGTATGCCTTCACTGTAAAACCTAATAAGATGTGGTAACTTAAAAAAAGTATGCAAACTCGTTGCCTCACTTCAAGTAAGTTAAGTTAACTTAGAATGGTGAGTATGAACAATTTATGTATTCTAAGTGTGCTTTAATTAATTTTCAGAAGTACAACTGACAAACCTTTTAAGTTATGTAAACTTAAAAGGCATGCTTTGCATTAACTTGTTTTTTTTATTTGTGTGAACTCAATGAACAAATTAAACCCTACTTAAATAAATAAATCACCATAACTTAACCCTTTTAAATTATATTAACTCATAATTTCTAAGGTTTACTAATTAAATTGAACAAACTAATTCCTGCTAACTAAGATAATTGTACTACAACAAATATCAAAACACATTGTGTAAACTCCAACAATCTCCAAAAATAATGCCTTTGAAACACTAATTGATTCAGTTGCAATACAACATTCAACCAACATTTTGATCTGAGCCGAACAATAAACAAGGGTAATATTGCCAGATGATTCAATATGATGGTAAATATAATTGAAATGTACATTTGCTTTTTATGTATTCAAAACCCTTATCTTAATAAAAACAGCAGTGCAAAACACACCAATTATAAAAAAAATCTATAATGAATGTATAAAACGGGCACTGCCGGCGGGTACTTTTCAATTGTTTTGTCTCAGGGGATCTTAATATTTAAGAACCTATTAATGTGTTATACCAGATTAACAGGAATAATCTCAGCTAACTGACGATACAAACCATTTTTACCAAAACAAAACACAAGTCTCATAAGAAGCATCTAAATGACCCGAGCGAAAAATGCTAACGCACTTTGGCACAGAACTCAAGATAAAATATACCCTTATTTCTTTTCGTAGCTGCACATACAAGATATCCGATTAAAGCTGAGGTTCCACAGATTATTTAGGTATATATATCATCCGAACTCTTGACAGCAAACACAGACATCACAACACGTACCTTTACGGAGCTGTCAATCTGATCAAAAGACTGGTTCAATGGCATTACAACGAGAAAAAACGCGGCTGAATCGGTTAATCCATAGGTTGATAATGTTTCTGGGTGATAATTTTTTTTATTTATAATCCATAATTCAATTTTTATGTAAAAATCGGAGAGTAAAAGTTAGCTGCTAATGGTAGCCACCAGATTTATCGCAGCTTCCGGTCTTGGCTATTCAGCAGTTTCACACACACACATTACCAAATAAGGATTATGTGGGTGTTCCCCTCGATTCCATTGGCTTCGACGGTTAGAAAGAGATGTCAATCAGCAAAATCGACCAAGGGGGGCCAGAGATATGGAAAATCCACCCAAATGACCCCAGAAGTGTTTTGTTTTTGCTAAATCTGTCTAAAAAGGTCAAATATCACTTGTTTTGCATCAATCTTGATACAGGGTACTTATTATATGTTGTAGTTTGGATTCCTAAAGCTTTTAGTCTACTATCCCATCATTCAAGGGTGGTTTTCACTATAAGTACTTTTTTTTTACTGTGTTCAATCGAAATGTACTTTAAAGGTCACATGTCATGGCCATTTCCACTGATCATAATTCCATTGTTGAGGTCTACTAGAATAGATGTATACTATGCAATTTTCCAAACTCACATTGGTTTCGCATACAGCATCTCTGTAAAGTATGTGTATTCACTCTCTCCACTAAACGGCTCGTTGCAGCTCTTGCCCCCCCCCTCCCTGTGAGCCCAGTGTGCTCCGATTGGTCGGGACCAGTCGGGACGTTGTGAATCGCGCTAAGCTCCGTGGAGGTGTGATTTCCTTGTTTAGCGATGCACAGCGAAACACAGCCAAACTCACCCTGAGCACACAAAGTCACAGCCGAAGTAAAAACAATAAGTGTGGCTTGATATTGAGTAAGAAAAAGGTTGATAAACGCTGTGAGAATGGGTCTGCAGAGAGAATTTCGCCGCGATCCCAACTGTCTGTTATCAGCCTGCAGCCAGGGAGGAGAAATCAGCAGAGCTGCATGCACTGAGTGTGTGAGGAAGTCCGTGGATTGGTCAATTTGGACCAATTAGCAGGGGCTTAACGTAACGGCTCCGCGGACGTTTAGAGTTGTACTCGCTACATGGTGTACTTTGAGGGTTTTGACTCTGCAGACCGTTTACATGCATAAAAACCTTCATAACACACAAGGGGACGGGTAAATATGTCACCTTTAAAATAAAAACATCTATATTGATTCTAACACTTCTACATCCAAATCACAGGTTTATCATTACTTTGAGAAAAAAGTGAAGTGAAGATATGGTCATTTGTTCTGGGAATGTCATTTTCGAGCCAGAGACCTGAAAAACAGGCTTAACAAGTTAAAGAAGGGATGTCAACATTCCAAAAATGTAGTAGTGGTTACCAAACCAAGTGAAAAACAAAATGTCTCAAAGATATTATGGTTAAAAGCAATAATTAAACACTAATTACTATGTACCAGACATAAATACCTTTTTCACCATTTGCATTTTTGTAAGACGTTTAAACCAGTCTTAATTTCCTCTCTTATATCTTTTTAATGTTGCTTTGGAAAGAACTTTGCAAACGTTTTGCCCAAAACAAGATCTTACAAGACTATATTAGAAGACATAATCATACCTCGGTATCTGAATCTCTCTTGCCAAGCCAGCAAACCTAATGCAGTTCTGACATAATACATTAAAGCTAGAGCTGCATGTTTTGATTAATAGAAAAATATGTCCAACTATTTTGATAATCGATAAATGAAAAAGTGATTTTTCCTCTAAAAAAATGTAAAGATTTCCTGCCTTCTTTTTTTTTTCCGATCAAACTAAACATCGAATTAAAGGCATGAGCTGGGATGTATATTTAACTTTTGTTCTGACATTGTATAGACCAGGGGTTTTCAAAGTGTGGGAAGGTGAGCCTCCCCATCATCGCTACCTATTAGAGTTGGTCTTCCTATGAAAACATTCATGTTGCATTTGCATTAAAGTCTTTGCTAAAAGATGTAGCTCAAGTACACACTCAAACTGCGTTGTAACATTATAATCCAAAAAGGTGCTGTAAATGTGGTATGAGGAAACTAATGCTATGGATGCAAATACAGCTAGGAACGTACATTTATTTTAGACATAATTTCTGATCTAGACTCCTGGAGTGGAGTGCACCAGCTGGGCGTAAAAAAGTAGGTCTTAACTCTAACGTCGGGCTTAGCTACGTCTGATTTAGTGATTCGAAGTTACACCGAGTGCACCAAGCCTGACTAGTCTCGGTCGTAGATGCCCCTGGTCTTAATGCTGATGAATACACGCAAAACAGTAATTGTTGCCGAAAAAGAAAGAGGGATTTTACAGAGCTAGCGTGAACTGGTGGAGAAAGAGATTGTTCATGTGGAGGTGGAGACTGCACAACTGAGAGCGGAACACGACAACATTGAGCTGGAGAAGGAGAAATTAAGACTCAAAATTATAATTCTTAAGAATCAGCAAAGAATCACTGAAGAAGGCAATTTGTCATTCACCATTCTCTAATCATATTTGTTGTAGGCTACTTGTTTTGATCTCAATGTCATGTTAATAGTTCTCCAAATGTTATCTAATGTTCTTGTGTGTGTTTTTTGAATAAAATAGGCTATAAAACGGTCTAATGAAAATATGTGGTCACAATGGGGGGTTATTGAAATGCAATTGCAAAAAAACAGCGTTCATATTACAAATATACAGGGCTATACATGTATGTTGTTTATTGTGTGATTGCGGTTAAGTCGTCACGGATGCCAGGAGGATTTTGATGCTTCTTCTTGTGTTGGGGAGTGAATATAATTCCTGAGGCGGCGCTGGAGAGCCAAGGAAACATGTCTAATAGCCCGACATGCAGTTGTGCAATGAACATTAATCATGTCTCCCACAGTATTAATGTAAAATCTGAGCGCAATCAGCACCTGCAAGGTTGGGGAGAGCGCAGCGTTTCTGTCTGATCCGTTCTGTGGTTGAGGGGAGATCTCCTCGATTCAATCAAAAAGGGCAGAAAGCCGAAACCTCTCTATCAGCTCACTGAATAGAGTGATAGATGTGGGTTTGTTCGATCACAAATGACTTTCTCTTCTTAATGCCCTTTCGTTGTTACAACATGTTAACAAGACGCACTGCCATAGTTAATATCCTTCTTGCCTGTTTTACGTTACTATGGATACTAGTCTGTCTTTCCGATTTACACCTGCTCCATACTAGGCGTCAAAGTTACACCCGGGCGCAACGCATACAGGGCTTAAGTCTAAGTGGTGCACTCGTCATAACTTTAGTTTGGTCTTAACCTTCGGTTCTACGTGGGACGTAGAGTTACGCCCAGCTGGTGCACTCCACTCCTGGTCATGGAATTTAGAGTACAGTATTTGAACACACCAAATTAAATATTTTGGTTGCAAGTTTGTGTAAATAGGGGATATGACTTTTCAATAAATGCATACCAAACTTTTTATTTGTGTTCAAGTACTTACAAAGCATGTCTTGAAGAAATCATTGGAATCGTCACCAAGAACAATCGGAATGCCTTTGAGGACAACAGAGTGCTGTTCAGTCACGTCCGGTGTCTAATGATAGAAATAAAGAAGATAAAGATTAGGTTAAAGGACAAACTCACAAGATGAAAAATGTTGGCCTTTTCCATCTTTTGGAGGGGTTGTTTTAATTATTTTAGAAGGCTTTTGAAGTAGTACCATATCGTCATCAATGTATGTGACAACAAGTTGCTAAGTTATATTACTTACCACCCAGTTGATGCTCTGCATCAACTCTGTCAGTTTCTGTCCCACCAATCCTTTTTTTGACTTGAACAGTTGGATGAAACGTGGGGTGTGCTGGTCCAGAGCCTCAAAGAAGTCTGCCTCAAGGTTCCTACTGGTATCACGATTACATTCGGCAAATACCTGAAAAAGTAGAGAAGGGGGTGGGGTCGGAGATGGAACACAAGCACATTAGGAAGACATTAGTTTAAATCATAACAATTGTGCAAGCAGGCAACCACTATGGCTTAGATAGAAAGACAGTGTACACTTATAGCCCACAACAATTTAATATTGTATGCTGAGATTTCAGGACTCTATAATTAATTAGTACTGTTTTGATTTATTGCTGCAACGTTTTGTTTACTAATTGAAAAAAGGGTCTTTATAGCCAAGGTTCGGTACACGGGAGATCAGTCAGTAAGGCTACCAAAGCAGACGAGGAGCAGACAGGGACCGGGTCAGGACACGAAGCTGGGTCAGGTACACGGGGAATCAAGATACTAGGAATAAACACTGCTGGAACGCTATAACAAAGACGAACTGGCACTGAAGGGAATGTGGATGCAGACTAAGTAGACAGGGAGAGATGATAATGGGGCACAGGTGAGGCTAAGTAGGGATGGGAAGCAGGTGGAGTTCAATCAAGGGCAGGGAAGCTATGATATGTAGTTTGTGCAGAACATATTACGTTTTAAAGATCGTTTTTGCTAGTTAGCACCGGAAGTAGCATCAGCCTGTTTTCACTAAGGGCTAATGCTAACGTTTCTTGTGAGACTTGTGTTTTTTTTCGGTAAAAATGGCTCATATCGTCAGGTTGCTGAGTTTGTTCCCGTTATTTGAGTATAAGACATTCATAGGTTTTTAAATATTAAGAAGCCCCCAGACGCTGTCTCCTGCAGTGACGCGTTTTTCCCCCGGTATCGGGGGGGCCGGGCTTAAGAGGTTGAGTGTGCCATATTGAACCTTGAGTGCATTAACATATTTAAACGTGCAAAGGCATTCCTTATGGAGGCATGGGAGTGGTGATGTTTGAGGAGGTAATTCTTCAGTAAAAAGCCTCTTTTTCAGAGCAAAATGAGCAGAATTTACAGGTCCACTGCATCTGAGGTTTTCACTACGACGCTGATGATGGCTTCCGATTCAGAGCATCTGATTCGGCAGTTACTGTAAGTGGAAAGTTAAGGGACATTTAATTTACAGCACTGAGCGAACAATCCTCCATGTTTGAACCTCTTAAATCTCTGCATAGCCGATTTATTTGGACTGGATTATCCCAGAGAGTCTAAAGATTCTTTATAACCCAGTTTGAGATTTGTGAAACCTTTATTATATTTGTGAAAATACAAACAAGGGAGATTTCAGTGCTTTTTTTACATGTAGACCACATTAGACCAGGTCCTGATCTAAAACCACTAGACCTACTGTAGACTCATCAAATCTGGACTGATACAAGAAGGCATAAAGGCTTGCCCAGCTGGGAGGTTCACTCTCTGATTCTGATCCTGGCCTGCTGCAGCAACCTCAGCCTTCCACCTGTGTTTGGATTTTCACAAATATAATAAAGGTTTCACAAATCTGAAACTGTGTTATAAAGAATCTTTAGAGTCTCTGGGATAATCCAGTCCAGATTTGATGAGTGTAGGTCTAGTGGTTTTAGATCAGGACCTGGTCTAATGTGGTCTACATTTAGACTCTCTGGGATAATCCAGTCCAAATAAATCGGCTATGCAGAGATTTAAGAGGTTCAAACATGGAGGATTGTTCGCTCAGTGCTGTAAATTAAATGTCCCTTAACTTTCCACTTACAGTAACTGCCGAATCAGATGCTCTGAATCGGAAGCCATCATCAGCGTCGTATTGAAAACCTCAGATGCAGTGGACCTGTAAGTTCTGCTCATTTTGCTCTGAAAAAGAGGCTTTTTACTGAAGCATTACCTCCTCAAACATCACCACTCCCATGCCTCCATAAGGAATGCCTTTGCACGTTTAAATATGTTAATGCACTCAAGGTTCAATATGGCACACTCAACCTCAAATCAAGAACGACAAACCAACAAAAATAATCAAACATCACGTATACAACAATTTAGAAACTACAGTGTTGTATTTACCTGATTCAGAATACAAAATGTGTATTATGAAATAAGTGAAAGTGAGAAGAGGACTAAATTGCATCCATGCTAGTGTTGTGATCAAATTCTATTGATAAGATACAGCTCTTACGCCGCTGCTCATAGAAAAAATACAAACGATCAGAGAGGAATTGTGTAGTCTGTAAAAATACCTTTTACTGCTGTGATTGTGGAATGTGTGGAGTTGCCACCATCCGTTAAAGCCTGAATGGGGAAAAATAAAACAATTGAAAGCAGCTATTTCTAACAAAAACATAGACATTTAATCGATTATAGCAAAGATTGCAAACATGACAAATCACCACACATTTTTTTAAATATGTCATAGCCTTTAAATCACAAAGACCTGGATATTACAACCACCATGAATGCCTTCTGCAGGTCTCCCTTGAAAAAGAGATGTTGATCTCCATGGGATTTTCACCTGGTTAAATAAAGGCTACAAACAAACAAATACATATTATTCAACTGAGTATGCCAGCCAACATCTTCACTATTATAACAGAATACATTGAATGTAAACACTATACTCTTTTTAAATGTAGACTAATATCAGAACAGTGATTTAAGTGTACAGAGCACAGTTCACTTTTATGCTATGCTAATTTAAATCAAGATTCACTAAATGCACTTTAAACATTTCATGCAGGAGTAAAACAACCATTTCAGTTCAGTGTTTCCCCTACCATTGTCTTGGAGGGGTGCAGCGCCCGCCAACGGAGCCCCGCGCCCCCCCTGAAATTCAAAGTGTTTAAAAAAAAAAAATTATAATTTTTTTTATATATATATATATATATATATATAAAAAAAATTATAATTTTTTTTATATATATATATATATATATATATAAAAAAAAAATTATAATTTTTTTTATATATATATAAAAAAAATTATAATTTTTATAATATATATATATATTAGGGCTGTCAAACGATTACAATTTTTAATCAGATTAATCACAGTTTAAAAAATTAATTAATCATGATTAATCACCTGTTACGAATGGGTGAAGCAGGTAGGACTCAAATGCAGAATAACGAAAAGCGAGCTTTATTAAATAATAAAGCTGTGGCAAAAACAAGGCAGAATCCAAAATATCCAATAAAGCTGCACAAGGAACACAGACCGTGAAATAAAATGGAGGGGAAACAATGAACCGACATGGAACACAGGGGAAGACTGAATACACAGAAGGGTAATCACAGAACAAGACACAGCTGGGCAGGGGAGGAGAAACACAAGGACAACAGGTGAACACAATCGGGTAATCAGGGAGGGAAACAGACAGAAAGCAGACAGGCAGGAAACGGGGGTGAACACTTTACACAATAAAACCCAAGGACAAGAAAAACACCAACACAGACAAAACTACAAACGTGACATAACATGAAAATCGTGATAGAATCGTGACAGAACCCCCCCCCCCTCAAGGGACGGATCCCAGACGTCCCAAAAAAAAAAAAGGTCCAGCAGGGTAGGTGGAGGGGGACCGGAGGACGGGTCTCGGGCGGACGGCCCGGGGGAAAGGCAGAGACCAAGGAGGGGGTCTCGGACGGAAGGCCCAGGGGAAAGGCAGAGACCAAGGACGGGGTCTCGGGCGGAAGACCCGGGGGCAAGGCAGAGACCAAGGAGGGGGTCTCGGGTGGACGGCCTGGGGGCAAGGCATAGTTAAAAAAGGGGCGAAGGTCACAGCGGGCAAACTCAGGGGGCCGTGCATGAGGGCAAAAGCAGCGGCAGGAAGAGTCAGGGGGCCGGGCCCGAGGATGAAGACCGCGGCACTCAGGGGGCCGGGCTCGAGGGAGAAGACCGCGGCTCTCAGGGGGCCGGGCTCGAGGGCGAAGACCAGACAGCTCCGGAGGCCGGGCAGGACCCGGTGTCGGCCGAACAGGAACCGGAGCCAGTGGGACAGGCTTCGGCAGGATCCCCAACGGAAGAGGACCAGTAGTTGGCAGGACCCCCGGTGAGACAGGTGATGGTGGGGCCTCCAACGGAACAGGACAAGGGGTTGGCAGGACCCCCGGCAGAAGAGTTGTCGGCGGGACCTCCAGAGGAACAGGACATAGGATTGGCAGGACCCCCGGCAGGAGAGCAGTCGGCGGGACCTCCAACGGCACAGGACAAGGAGCTGGCAGGACCCCCGGCAGAAGAGTAGTTGGCAGGACCCCCGGCAGGAGAGTAGTCGGGGGGACCTCCAACGGGACAGGACAAGGAGCTGGCAGGACCCCCGGCAGAAGAGCAGTCGGCGGGGCCTCCAACGGCACAGGACAAAGGGTTGGCAGGACCCCCGGCAGGAGAGCAGTCGGTGGGACCTCCAACGAGATGGGACAAGGAGCTGGCAGGACCCCCGGCAGGAGAGCAGATGGCGGGACCTCCAACGGGACGGGACAAAGGGTTGGCAGGACCCCCGGCAGGAGAGTAGTCGGCGGGGCCTCCAACGGCACAGGACATAGGATTGGCAGGACCCCCGGCAGGACAGTAGACGGCGGGACCTCCAATGAGACAGGACAAGAAGCTGGCAGGACCCCCGGCAGGAGAGTAGATGGCGGGACCTCCAACGGGACAGACATACAATTGGTAGTACCCCCGGCAGAGGAGTAGTCGACGGGGCCTCCAACGGGACAGGACATGGAGTTGGCAGGACCCCCAGCGGAACCTCCAACAGACCAGGACATTGGGTAGGGACTTGAGACGTGACTCGAGAGGGGAACTAGAGACGGAACTCCAGAGGGGACTAGAGGAGAGACTAGAGGAGGAACAAGAGGAGGGACTAGAGGAGGGAACTCGAGAGGGGACTTGAGAGGGGAACTAGAGAGGGGACTCGAGGAGGGACTAGAGAGGGGACTAGAGGAGGGACCTCGAGAGGGAACTCGAGAGGGGACTCGAGAAGTGACTAGAGGAGGGACTAGAGATGGGACTAGGGAATTGACTAGAGGCGGGATTTGAGTAGGGACTAGAGATGGAACTCGAGAGGTGACTCGAGAGGGGACTCGAGAGGGAACTGGAGATGGGACTAGAGAAGGGACTTGAGTAGGGACTAGAGAAGTGACTAGAGGTGGGACTGGAGAAGGGACTTGGGAAGGGACTCGGGAAGGGACTAGTACTGGGGCCGGAACCATGGCTGCTGGGGCCAGAACTGGGGCTGTAACCATGGTTGCTGAGGCCGGAACCAGGGCCGGAACCATGGCCGCTGGGGCCAGAACTGGGGCCGGAGCCGCTGGAGTACGGGCTGGAATCCTGGCCTTGCATCTTCCAGAGACCTTTTGGAGGCTACGTGGACCTCCAAACGCCAGACGGGTTCCTGAGAAAAGGTCTGAGGTTGGAACTGGAGCCAATTCTTCAGGGCTACTTGAAAAGGTTTGTAGCCACTCCGGCAACAAGCTCCTGAGCCAGGGCTTGCGAGCAACCTCCCGGCGTGCCTCCTTCAAAGCAGCCTCTTTACCCCGTCTAGATGAGGCGTTCTTCCAGGTGTAAAAAATGTACTCCAGAGAATACCCAAGACATTCCGCCTGTGGGGCCAAAACATTGAAATCTGCTGAGTCCAAATTTGGTCGGTTCATTCTGTTACGAAAAGGTGAAGCAGGTAGGACTCAAATGCAGAATAACGAAAAGCGAGCTTTATTAAATAATAAAGCTGTGGCAAAAACAAGGCAGAATCCAAAATATCCAATAAAGCTGCACAAGGAACACAGACCGTGAAATAACATGGAGGGGAAACAATGAACCAACATGGAACACAGGGGAAGACTAGACTAAATACACAGAAGGGTAATCACATAACAAGACACAGCTGGGCAGGGGAGGAGAAACACAAGGACAACAGGTGAACACAATCGGGTAATCAGGGAGGGAAACAGACAGAAAGCAGACAAGCAGGAAACGGGGGTGAACACTTTACACAATAAAACCCAAGGACAAGAAAAACACCAACACAGACAAAACTACAAACGTGACATAACATGAAAATCGTGATAGAATCGTGACATCACCATTCGAACTATGTCCAAAATATGCCATTTATTTATGTATATTGTTGTGGGAATGGAAAGATAAATGAAAGAAGGCGGATATATCCATTTAACATACAGTATCTATGTTTATTATAACATTTTTCTGCATGTCAAAATGAAAGACAACCCACACACCTATCAATCATCACACCGTGGGGTCTTAATTCATTACGTGTTGATTTCTATCAACGGGGGAGTACTAGTGGAATACTTCGTGACCGCAGAGTGTGAACGTTGTGATCAGCTGTTTTAGCGCAGTTCTCCAGTGAAGGGGGGAGTTTCCCTCCGCAGCCGGTTGGCGTAGTTTTGGCACAGTTCCGTTGTACAGACCGACGTTAACAGCAGCCTTGTCTGTGCACACGGAGACTGACTCTGTCGTCCGGTGATCTAACCGCCTTCTGGAAAAGCTTCATAAGTACGTCGGTACGCAAATGCGCTTTGTGACACAAGTGACGGTACGCATTTCAGATTACGCACATAACCTGCGTACCAGTTATGTGCACCCCTGTACCAGAGCCATATTATTACTATTATATGGCTCTGCCCTGTACTACAGCAAAAGTATTGAGAAGTCGATCACTACGTGACAAAAGTTTTCAAAACCGTGGCTACTGAAATCAATCTTACTAACTGCTGTCTGTGCAATTTACTCCGCGCGAGTTGGCAGACTTTATTTTGCTTACTTTAACATCATTTGTCATGGTGGGGCTAAGCCATTTCTTGGTATGGGTGTAGCCTACCCCAGCCATACCCTGGCGCTGCCACTGGTGGCACGTATGGGGCGGGCCATTCTGCACATGCGTTAAATGCGTTAAATATTTTAACGCAATTAATTCAAAAAATTAATTACCGCCGTTAACGCGATAATTTTGACAGCACTAATATATATATATATATATAGCACCAAATTGCAACTAATCTATATCTACAGTCACTTTTCACATTCAACATGTGCTCTTTTATTAAATAAACTAAACGCTTTCATTTTAAGTTGTGAGTTTAGTGTTTTTTACCCTAAGAAACACTGATGGATTAATCAATAACAATAATCCACAGGTCTTCTCTCTGTTCCAGAGGATTTAAAAAAAGATATCCCAATGCCGGGACCCTGCAATGGAAATGCAATCTCCCGGTCCCGCACCGCAACCCGCTCGGAGTAGGCCTATACTGATTAGCGCTCACACGTTGTGAAGTGTAACTTTATAATTTGTTGTAATATATAAAACTGAAAACAGCCACAAGTCACGGCATTAGGCTAAAACAATGACATTAATAATTAAGTTACTCACGTGCTAGTCTTTGTTCAATGCCTTCTAAACAGAACCTCACTATATACAGAAAGCACTTTTATGCAGTTAAATCAAGTCAGCCCTCGTCTATCTCCGTATATTAAATGTTGACACTCTTAAGACTACCTCCTGGGCCAAGCTGCAACAGGATTTCACCACATTATGTCCGCAATAGTTAAGATAGCCTTAGCTAACATTAGCTAACGTTAGCTAATCTTATTTTAACTAGCAAGCATATACACCTTGAGATTAAATACAACAAGGCAAAAGAAAAAGAAAAAAAAACATTTCCACTAATTTAGTTTTTTTAAATTAGGTCACATCAATTACATTGAGTTAGGTAGGTTTTTCGACCACTTATTACAGGTTAATTATTTAAACTGAGTGTTAATAACAAATAAGTAAGGCTTACTTATTCATTCTTATTTAACACGATTTTAGGTTTGACAAAAAACATTTTCATGTCATGTCACAGCTTCCACATTGTATCTTTCCCTACAGTGAACTCAGAGAAAATGTCTCTGACCTTTTCCTAACACAACTAAAGTATAGAACACGTTTCCGGAGGGAAGCGAGAGTACATGAAAACAGCATCCTATAAAGGTGAGAGTGTGTCACTCTCAAAATCACACCTTCTCTTTTGCTGTATCTGTGGAGAAGATAGGAATCAATGCCGCGTGCAGGTGATGTTCTATGTGATCACTGTCAAAAGCCATTTGGGCCAGGAAATGAGAAGGCAGCGACTTGTGGAGGTCCTCCAAAATGATACTTATCTGCCAATCACAGAGGGAATCTGAGATAAGGTAAAAAAGTGGATCGTAAGTGGAGAGACACAAGGAAGTGAGGTGTTTGTCGAGAAGTGAGGGTGAGGAGGTAAATGAAAGGGTGATGGAGAGAGATACGGGGGGAGAGTGTTCAGATTGCAGGAGAGCAATGGAGGTAGAATGGGAGTGGGTAATAGACTGCTGCTGAAATAGCACACGTGGGTCATGAAAAAGAGAAGGAGGGTGTGCGGGGAGAGAAAGGAAGTGTGACTCAGACAAATACCAAATGAGTGAGTGAGTGAGTGAGTGAGTGAGTGAGAGGGAAAAAAGGAAATGGTAATGGAAAGAGACACTCTGACTTTCTTTCACATTGTGCAGTTGGAAAAGATTCCAATCTTGCCTCAAAGTGAACATTAGATGGAAATGTCATCTCCATACAGGTCATTTACTTCCCTGCTTAAAATATACTCTTCAAAATGCAAAGGCCAGGAGACGAGTGTGCACAGTGTCGTGATGAAAAGCAGGTGGAAAATCCTGGGACATTTTCTAAAACTCTAAATATTATTGAGCTCGAAAAATGCAACATTAAAAGGATCAATGGAACATTGTTGTCCACTATATTGGTACAATAGTTCTCACTAGACATTTGGAAAGGACTATAAAATGGCAAACTTATAATACTCCCTATCAGAGTGAGTGATTCCAGACAGAGCAATTTTTCATGGCATGTACAATATTTTTGCTAAAAATCCCAGAATGCAAATAAACACTTTTCGAATGATGCATTTATACATTTCAACACTATACAATACAATATATTATAGATTATTTTAGATAAAGCCACACTGCAGTATACTAGGCAATGACATGTAACCTCACCTTTTCACCTTTAAAAATGAATATCATTGTAACGACTGAATGAACACAAGTAGAGGACTCAATAGCACGACTCAGACAGAGGCTTAGGATGCAAAAAAGGGTCTTTATAGCCAAGGTTCGGCACACGGGAGATCAGCCAGTAAGGCTACCAAAGCAGACGAGGAGTAGACAGGACACGAAGCTGGGTCAGGTACACGTGGAATCAAGATACTAGGAATAAACACTGCTGGAACGCTAGGAAGAACCAAGACGAACTGGCACTGAAGGGAATGTGGATGCAGACTAAGTAGACAGAGGTGATAATGGGGCACAGGTGAGGCTAATAAGGGATGGGAAGCAGGTGGAGTTCAATCAAGGGCAGGAAAGCTGCAACTGAAATGAGAGAAACAAAAATGAAAACAGGAACAATAACAAAAACATCAACATGCTGGCTAGGGCTTTACAATCATGGCGTATACTGTTGAGAATGTTGCAGGGTAAAAGGATATAGGGTGCTGTACTTCTGCAGATTGTAATCCCCTCTGAGCCAAAATGATTTTTGATTCAGCTTCCAGTACTCGTGCACAATGACAGCAGTCTGGAGCATCACCTGGGGCCTGTACTACGAAGCTGGTTCAACATCTCGCTAAACGTTACTACGACGCGGGTTATCAAGTGGATCGCTCAAGCCAGCCGTGGCCTATCTACACTGAACAAAAATATAAACGCAACACTTTTGTTTTTGCTCCCATTTTTCATGAGATGAACTCAAAGATCTAAAACATTTGCGATATACACAAAATAATAATTTCTCTCAAATATTGTTCACCAATCTGAAAAAATCTGTGATAGTGAGCACTTCTCCTTTGCCGAGATAATCCATCCCACCTCACAGGTGTGGCATATCAAGATGCTGATTAGACAGCATGGTTATTGCACAGGTGTGCCTTAGGCTGGCCACAATAAAAGGCCACTCTGAAACATGCATTTTTGCTTTATTGGGGGGTCTGGGGGGGTCCGAAAACCAGTCAGTATCTGGTGTGAGGGGTAGGTGTAGGGTTAGGGTAATGTTGTGAATCGAGTGGCCCATGGTGGTGGTGGGGTTATGGTAGGGGCAGGCGTGTGTTATGGACGACGAACACAGGCCACTCGATTCACAACATTACCCTAACCCTAACCCTACCCCTAACCCTCACACCAGATACTGCCTGGTTTTCGGACCCCCCCAGACCCCCCAATAAAGGAAAACTGCATGTTTCAGAGTGGCCTTTTATTGTGGCCAGCCTAAGGCACGCCTGTGCAATAATCACGCTGTCTAATCAGCATCTTGATATGCCACACCTGTGAGGTGGGATGGATTATCTCGGCAAAGGAGAAGTGCTCACTATCACACATTTTTTCAGATTTGTGAACAATATTTGAGAGAAATGGTTATTTTGTGTAAATAGAAAATGTTTTAGATCTTTGAGTTCATCTCATGAAAAATGGGAGCAAAAACAAAAGTGTTGTGTTTATATTTTTGTTCAGTGTAGTTAGGAGTCGAAAGCATTCGACCAATCACAAACATGGAGAAGCTACTGACAGCGCACCGTCATACTTCCTGAATGAAAAGTCAACTATAATATTAGACATATGAAGAAGTTAAACTTTAAACATCCATGACTTAAACACTTGATCCAGGATCAAAGCCACAGAGCTGCACCTACAAGGTGAATACAGCTGGTAACAGAACAAGTGTTTGAATGCGTACATTAACAGGTTTATGATATCACTGCCCCGTCTAAGACACCATCTGACTTTCATTACATTTGACTCGAGTGTTTCGTCAACTTAATGTGTTGCTTAAATAATACTTCTGCATACAGTATGTGACGCTGTGAGTGTTGCACGGCCAGATACGGCTCAGCTGACTCAGATAAGGAGATACATGATACATTATGAAGTGATATGCCGCGGACTGTACTTAATGTACTCTGATCCGGTTACTTATGTTGTGGCCGATATTTAAGTAAGCTTTCTTCACGCTAATGTTATAATAGTCAGATTGCTCTGAAGATGGAGGTGATATTCTATTAATGTTCACGTTCACACAGTCGGTGATTTTTGCCGGCCGTCTTTCCTGCGACAGCAGCTTTTCTGTATTTCCTTTCTCCTATAATATGACTTGATCGCTTTAAACTCCACACACTGAGCTCTGATTGGTCAGCAGGCGGTGCTTTCACTGAGTTGAGCTCTTAGCCTGCAACCTAACCTGGGGCCTATACTACGAACCTGGTTCAACCTAACCTGGATATGTTTGAGTTAGCCGGTTGGCCTAATCCAAAACATACGCGCTCTCGCTAAACTGTACTACGACGCTGGTTATCAAGTGGATCGCTCAAGCCAGCCGTGTCCTATCTAGTTAGGTGCGCGTTCACATGAAAGGGGTGGTATTTGGAGCATTCGACCAATCACAAACATGGAGAAGCGCACTGACAGCGCAGCGTCATACTTCCTGAATGAAAAGTGAACTTTAATACTAGTCAAATATGAAGAAGTTAAACTTTAAACATCCATGACTTAAACACTTTATCCAGGATAAAAGCCACAGAGCTGCACCTGCAAGGTGAATACAGCTGGTAACAGAACAAGTGTTTGAATGTGTACATTAACAGGTTTATGATATCATTGCCCCGTCTAAAACACGATCTGACTTCAATTACATTTGTCTCGAGTGTTTCGTCAACTTATGTGTTGCTTAAAATAATACTTCTGCATACAGTATGTGACACTGTGAGTGTTGCACGGCCAGATACGGCTCAGCTGACTCAGATAAGGAAATATATGATACATTATGAAGTGATATGCCGCGGACTGTACTTAATGTACTCTGATCCGGTTACTTATGTTGTGGCCGATATTTAAGTAAGCTTTCTTAACGCTAATGTTCTAATAGTCAGATGGCTCTGAAGATGGAGGTGATATTCTATTCATGTTCACGTTCACGTTCACACAGTCGGTGATATTTGCCGGCCGTCTTTCCTGCGACGGCAGTTTTTCTGTATTTCCTTTCTCCTGTAATATGACTTGATCGCTTTAAACTCTGCACACTGAGCTCTGATTGGTCAGCAGGCAGTGCTTTCACTGAGTTGAGCTCTTAGCCTGCAACCTAACCTGGTCCCGACCAGGTTAGCTGCTTAGCATTACCATGGAGATCTAGCCTGCTAAAAAGAGAACCAGCTTCGGATGACCGGAAAGCCGGAGTTTCCCCTGAATTTAGCCGGCTAAGCGAAAATCCTGCTTCGCAGTATACCCCCCTGGTCCCGCTCAGCATAAGTTACCATGGAGATCTAGCCTGCTAAAAAGAGAACCAGCTTCGTAGGACCGGAAAGCCGGAGTTTTCCCTGATGTTAGCCGCTAAGTGAAAATCCTGCTTCGTAGTATACCCCCCAGACCAGCAGGTAGCATCATTTCAACTGAAGTGATATCAGGCACTATACACAGCCGCTGACATTCAGACAGCACTACAACATGTCAATCTTGTAATGTACTCTATAGTGTAGTGAGTGATGTCAGTGTCCATCACTGTTTTCTAAGTATCCCACAATGCAAAGTACCACTTTTAATTGATGCCTTCATTACAGTATACAAAACGCAAAAGCTGAAAGTGTTTATGCAAACTAAAAAGTATGGTCATAATTCACTGCACTCTTTGAAGGAACCAATCATTGTTTATCATATACTAGGAGGAAATTAGTGAATTAGGGGTTGATTTTAAACACACCTAAGACTTTGAACGGGCAAAATGGGAATAAAATAAAAGCAGACTTTTGTAAAGATTAAAACAATAATGTATCATTGTAAAGGTTCAGCCTTGATTATTCTCAGTTTGTTAAGTTATTGATTCTGTTTTTAATTATGAGCTAATATCGGAAACATTGGGGCTTGTACAATACGTTTTTGAAAAGCACAGCGTGTAATAGCACAGGGAAGATTACTTGACAAAGTAATACACAACATCCATTACACATTTCTTTTTTTTGTTACATTGGTTTCTATCTGAGGGCTCAGTTGGAAAACAAAAGTGTACAAATGTGTCTCAGCTCTGCAGGATGTACCGAGCTTTCATTTCCCCGCAGGAAACATTCTCCTCTGGCAAGCTGGGTGGCTCAGATAAGCAAGTGTGCTGTCAACTCAGCACCTTGGCTTGGTGCTAGAAAACAGTCCAATCAATACATCATTAATCATCGGTTACTTGTGGCCAAGCCGATGTGGACAAGCATTAGAATGGAGGGATTAGTGGGTGGAGAAATGAGCTTGACGGCTCGCATGTGAAGTCTCAGAGCTCAGTGAAGGAGTCCAGATAAATGATGACGGGGAATGTGTTCCGAGTGCTGAACTGACCCTGATGGATAGCAGCTGCAGGCAGGAGTGTGTGTATAGGTGGCAGTGTGTGTGGTTCATGTTTCATACATGCCCGGACGGTGTTCTTCCTTCCATTTCCTCATGATGGCTTCATCATGTGAGTGCATCCACTCGTAACTGCTTTGCCACAATCAGCATCCTGAGCAATCTGTACGACTGTGATTCACAGCCCTGACTCATCCGGGCACACTTGTAAAACATGATTCATTTCAATCACTGACATCAAACTTGACAGAGACACATGTGATCACAACAACCATGGCGGTATATGTGTGCTGATACACTCTTCATGTACAGACAGGCTATCAGGATTCTGAGCTACTCAGTGCGGATCAGACTCGCGGACAAAATAATGTTATGTTTATTTTAACAACTTTGTGTATAAATCAGTCATGGCCTGATTTAAATGAATGACAGCATATTTAAATATATATGTTTTGTCTTGTTCTGTGTGTGATACAAACAAAGTGATTTTTAAATATAAAAAGTATAGCCTACATATACAGTATAATATACATACATACACACCTGAACACCTACTTATGTATATATACTTAGACATACTCATACAGATATATAGACACATATATACATATGCACACATTAAGAGTTATAATTTCAAAATGAAGGCATTACAATACATACAGTATTTTCTCACTTCTGGAGACACAGAAAAACATATTCATAATTAAAATGGACACATTTTTCATAAAAATTCAAATGAACCCGACTTAAGGGAATGAAATATTTATCTTCTGACAATGGCAAATTAGCACGTAGGAGAAGGCTTAATTTGAACATAACCTTTCTGAAAACTCTTGCCTACCATCTGTATGTATTCAGCTCAAAAGGAAAACCATTGCATGCGATGGATTCCTGCACACAGAGTGAATGTCTTCCTCCCCACATTACTGCACTCAATAATACATGGTGGGCACTCAGAGTCCCTGTCTGTCTGTCTCTGCCTGTTGTTGGTGCTCCTGCTGAGGGGCGGTGCGAGTGACAAGCGGGGCCCGGCGCTCCGACTCCGCTCACACAGACACACTCAAGCCGTTTTCCCTCTGCTATAAATGTTTCACCAATTTGTCAAAGCCCTAGGAACAAGCTACCTGCCATGACCTCCTATAGTCCTCCTGTGAGCCGCTGTGGAGAGGAAGAAGGGTTCAATAACCGCCGCCGGCACACGGCAGCAGGGAGAGGAGAGTGGAGCCCCAAATCAGCACCCTGAGGTGCAGGGGACATACTGTTAAATATCTTGATCACTGTGCATCAGTCTGCTGAATCTGAAATATTGATAATATTGAAATTGTGTGACTGTGAGTAAGGTCTGATAACTAATTGTACAGAGAAAAATACATTGTAAAAAAAATGTTTTATGTTATGACTGTTTACAGTATATTCTCATGTACGGAGTCATACAAAAATATATTCAAAATTCTAACTGACTAATTTGTCATCAAAATGAAAGAACTGGAATTTAGGGAATGTTTAGATTTCTCTTCTGACAAAGGTAACTAAGCACATACTGTATGTATCAAGAGAAGGTCTGATTTGAACATAACATTATAGGAATCTTTAAATAAATAAAAAAGAAGTGTCCACATTCATGGTGTTATTGCCTCACACCTGAAGTTAGGAGACAGTGGAGCCCACAGTTAGTCTGCTGAATCTGAAATATTAATAATATGCATATTGTGTGACTGTGAGTAAGGTCTAATAACTAACTGAAAGGAAAACACATCCCTTCAAATAGTTTTTTATTTTAAGAGATAACATGCTTAGATGAATTACATTGCAAAAAGGATTATTCTTGATCTTCCTTCAAACATAAACCTGAATAGAGCGTGAGAGGCAGTCTGTCTGTACTCTGCCTCGTAACGTGTCTTAATTGGAGCGAGAGAGAATGCAAAGTAGCCCACTGAACTCCGTGGAGCATGCATATTCACAGTTTATTTTTTTTAATCATGATCTCATTGTGCACTTTAATTTGAACTCTGAATGAACCCTTTATAAGCGAAATATTAAAATGTGATCGTGATTCTCGTGTACACAAAGAATACAGATGGCAGAAAGCGCATTATTATTATCGTTGACAAAATATGTTGAGCTAAATCAGTACTAAATTGAGATTGACCCAAAAACCTCTCGATGACCGATTTTTTTTGGCATCCCTTTGTCAGTGTTTACTGCTTCCTTCCCTTTCGGTGAACTTCATGTCGTGCTATGCCTGCTCACAGATGTCCTGCCAGCTGATGTTCACACTTGGAAGTCAACTTGGGTCAATCATCTCACATGTTATTGTTGAGGACTAATGTTTTCCCAAACCCAGCTCAAAATGAAAGCCGATTAACCCGTTAGCCGACAACCGTTATCAGTGGAAGAGAATGGGGACATGAAGACACTTTGATTTGTGGAAGATTAGTCCCAACACAATTCCTCCCCCCTCGGATAAAAGTTAACCCCTTGATCTTTGCCAGGGGAAATGTGCCATGCACTTTAAATGACCCCCTCAAAATCCCACAGCACTATCACACCAATACGACCGTCTCATGCACCGCACAATTCGAAAGCTGTAGAGAAAGGAAGGGGGATAATTGACCATCATCGTCAGAGTTCACTGTTTTCAGCATGTCTGACACATTTTCCAATAAAGGCGCACTCGCGCTAGCCTTGTTTAGCATCGTTGAACTGTACCCTGCAGGGTTTACCCACTGTGTGTGGTGCGGTGGGTTTGTGTGAACGCTGGAGTCAGACGGATCAAACATGCGCTCACTACTCCGCCACGAGGGGTCGCCTCCGACCGCTTCCAGTGAACAATTGTTTCTTCTGTGGTGTGGAAGCATTCGAACCAATGGAGATAAGTGTTTCTTTTTCTTTGTAATATTTTTTGTTAAAAAATGCATTCTTATTTCCTGTTTCGATGAGTGATGTCCTAAAGTCTGCTGGTACTGTATGTGTTCCAGGTCAACACCAACATGACCAGAACCTGACGTTGCGCCATTGTTACCTAGATATATTGGATATTGCTGTAGGACTATTAAGAAAAAGGATATTTCCTCCCCATGACATTAAATTGTTGAACTGTTTGAGTTTAGCCTTCATGAATATAATTCAGCCCAGTTAGAAACATTCAACAAATGATAACACACAAATTGGTTCCAATCAGGAACTGGAGCATGAGGTGTGAACTCACCATAGGTGTTGGTAACTTGAATGCTTTGAAAGATAGATATCAAGGACCGAACATAAGCAAAGTGGGAAACACACTGGTTTTATATACATTGGACCTGAAATGTCAAACCAAAGCATATTTGAATGCTAAAGTATTCCTATATCAGCACAGTGTTATGTTGGTTTAATGTGATGGGTATTGATACTGTACATCACAGCAGGATGTGAGTGTGCATGCTTTACAGTGATTTACTACTCTGACATGAAGGTAATGCACTAAAATGAGTTTCTGCCAGTAACTGACAGTCACAAGGTGATTTAATGTATGTGTGCAATCCATTTAATTACTAAACACACTGCAGGTTCTAATGCACTGTTTACGGACCTTCACTTTTATGGATCTATCAGCCACTTCTGGATCATAGGTAATCTTCTTACGGGACCTGAGAAACAACCAGTTTTCCTTCTGAACCCAACATCCCGCTCGCAGGTTTGAAGGGCATTTTGTTCAATAAAATCACGCAAATATTCCAATTTATCCTAGCCAGAAACAGAAAAATAGTCAGTGGATTCTGAAACTTGCACTACCTTGAACAAATCATGCATTTTGTATAATACCATTCCCAAAAGGAACCAAATCTAAATGATTTAATTTTACATTTTAGCCAAAAATAAAAATGTGCACTCACCAGACCTATACAAACAAATGTCTGCACTCACCACACCCATGAATCCATGGATGACTCGGCTGTAAATAGTTAAACACATATCACATTTCCGCGTATCATTTCTTCACCAAATGTTGTTTACTATTGTGGGTGATTGGGAACATGTTGGAAAAGTTTTTTGGATGTTTTTTATATTGAAGAAAAAATATCAATTAAATTCAGCAAATCGATTGATGGCATTACAGCTGTTTTTACCTCCACAAAGTCATTTTTAGTCCTCTTTACTTCTAGCCATGACGTGTTGTTTCTTTATAGGCCACATTAAACTAAATTCGACAGAAGCAGAAAAAACCCTAAAACTGTGAAGAGGTATAAAACAGTGCCATTTTCATTGTATATACATCGTTTGCCTTGGGTATACAACAGTTGCATTTGTTTGTTGCTTAAAATAGGAGATATAAAACCCTTTTATTGGCAGTTGACATTCAGCAGATTACTACAATGTTTTTAGAGGTAGGATCAGGATGAGCTGTATTTATTGCCTACTTTGGTCCTGTCTCTTTCAGAATAATCGCGAGCGTGAACTTTAACAACCCTACGTTATACTTTAACTATAATCAGTGGCGAGCCGTGACTTTTATACCTAGGCCCTCTGACCCCCACCTTCCCTACAAAAAAGAAAGAAAAAAAGAAGAGTTATTACGTCACAGCGTATACTTCAGCGGAATATCAAAACAACGGCCCGGGGTGCAAAACGCATCAATGCTCTACCACACAAAACAACACAATTTATATAAACACCTATCATGACAGGGCACCCACAGCCAAGTAACAATTACAAATTAATTAAGTCGACATGGCGGCCCACATTGAAAATGACTTGGGCCTACCTTTGATGATAAATCACTGAAACACAGTCCATCCTCCTGTCCTTCTGGATGAAGCACTTGCGGGTCATTCAGCTGATCCTTTGCCACTCCAGTTTATCATTGTAACTCAATCTTGAAAATGACTCGGTTAATAATTTCGCAACGATGTCATCATCACTATCACTGAAGTGAGCCATCATGAACGAACTTATGTTAATCATAAATCTATCGATCATAAATCTATCGATTAGATTTATGATTCGAAAATAATAAAAGTAGGGTAGACATGTGGATATTATCCGGCTGAACAAAACGTGCATTTATCTAACAGGTTCGTTTTCCACAGATCTTATTTCAAGCTACTGTATTTTCCATTATCCTATGGAGAAATCCCATTGCTTTCTGTCGAGGGAATCCGAGCGCAGCTTACTTCCGGGTTTTAGGACGCGTCACTGCACCACTTGCATAGACCTCACAGCGGGCGGAACTTGTCATAAAGTCCTTTAAGATAAAGCCCGCCCATTTAGAGGGAAGATATGATTGGTCAATTGTACTGTCATTTGACATTACTCTCTCGTTGAGTTACTATAGCGGGCCCTCTGTGAATGTACAGCAGGACCACCAATCAGCTCCTGTCCTCACAGTAACTCGCAGAGACGAGCTTCTTTCATTTCTTAAATGTTTTATAAAGCTAAATCTGGCACTGTTACGCTTGATACATTTGAATGTTTTAAGTGTTCATTACTGTGCATTGTCCCTGCCAAATAAACGATTAAATAAATAAAATAAATGTAACCCTTCACATTCAAACAGAAACTGAACAGGCAGATTCGAAGGATTCCTTTCTTTGGAAATGTTATTTGAAATACATTTAAATCAAGTTATTTTGGTAAAACTAATAAACTAACTAAAAAATATATTTTTTAATGTTTTCAAATATTATTTTTTAGAATATCTTAGGCCCTCGGAGAGGGCCTAGAGGGCCCTGACGGCTCTCCACTGACTATAATGAGTGTCATATGTATCAGGAAAGATGTGAAGATGTCTGAGAATGGATGCGTAGACATCCAGGATCCAGAGAGGCAGTGGCACGCAGCCCGGCCCTGGTGATAGTCTCAGACGGAGATTTCAGAGGACAGGAGGGGACCATGTGTATCCTGTCAGATCACAGACCCCTTACTTCAAAGGTACCGTAGTCATAGATTTATAATCATGTCTAAACTTGTATGAATAATGGTGTGTTCTGAAGAAAAACAAACATGTCAAGGTCTAAAACAGTAAAAAGCACATCGAGGGGCCCAGGACAAAACAATGATCTGACTGGGTGTTTATGTCCACATAGGCATTAGGGAGTGGAAGGAAACATATCTTGTTAGTGCAAGGGATCCTTCATTAAATGCCAATCGTTAGGTACTAAAAGTTAAACATAAGTTTCAAATGCTACCACCTGACTGCTCTCTAAAAAAAACGGTGTTCCAAAGACTCCAGTTGTCTTCTGCTAGAAAGGTCTACTACTACTTTAAGTTTCATAACATGATCGTTACATAAAAAGATATGTTAGCAGCATGGCTCTATGGATGGTTGGTACATTAAGTTCCTATTGAACTGTATAGGGTATTCCTGATCCCCAGAGGATAAAGCATACCCATATTGGTGATTTCTAACTTTTCCTCAAACTGAGCCAAACATGGTACAGTCGCTGGTATAGCTGTAGACTTATCAAATAACTCTGTGTCAGTAAATCCATCTTTAGTTTTAAGTAAAGTCTAATCAACCTTGAGCCATATTGTGTAACCCTGACTGGAAAACACAGTTTGGTAATTGCCTGCCAAATGCATGTTGACAGTACATTTACAACAAAACATTTTTTCAATATACTTTATGTTTGGCAAAGGTCACGCATGAAAGCTTCTTAAGCCATTAGCACTTACTTGACACATGCATCTCTCTGTTTCCTGTGTTTATGACTTACACATTACAGTATAAGCCCCAGTGGAGCCGCCTCGCAGATAAGTGCATGGGTGATCAACTTTCACAGGCCCGGAGTCAACATGGACTCTGGAAGCAAACCCAATCTCCACCATCTTTCCAGTGTTTTGGGATTGTGCTGTGGAGTACAGGGGCTGTTATCAACAACTAATTAATGTGTAATGAATGGGCTCTTATGCGGAGAGCGGGATAACAAATGTGTTGCGGCTGTTGGCGCTGTACTAATAAATCAAGTGAGCGGCTGTGAGCATGCAGCGCTCTCACGCACAACTTTATGAACGAGCTGTCAGCAGCGCTCTGTCCAGCGATGGCAGCTAAAGTTCAAAGCTCCACCTTTGAATGGACCTTTCCATGTGTGTGTGCTAGGCTGTGGCTGAAAGGAAATGAGGGAGGAAACATTTGACCCTTTGACATCTTCTTTAGCGAGGACATTTTAATTAAGAGAGGCGTTCGAAGCAGCTTGAGACCTAAAACGTCTTCATCATCCGAAATCCAGGAAATAGGAAACAAATGTTGATGTACGTGACCTGCCATCACAAAGTCAATGTCAGAAAACACACACACACACACACTCTGAATAAATAGTTGCAGGTATTTACTTATCCGGGACCCTCTTCTGCTTCCTATTAATCAGCTAATGTCGCAGCACTTAATAAAACCGCTTCAATCATAGCACATGTCAAACATTCCTACTTTTCCTCCGTTTCATATACAATCAAAATGAAAAATGAAAGTTTGTTGCCATCTGGTGCAACTTAAAAAACAGCCCCCCCCAGTCCTGCTACCATCAGCCTCAGTTGGGGAGAAAGAGAGACACAAAGGGGGGAAATGGAGGAATCGGCACTGGAAAGCCAACGAGAAACCATGAATCACTTCTTCTGTCATCAAGTCCCTTTGCACAGAGTGAGGCTGTTCAGCGAGATGAGGCAGTTTGCTAGTCTCTCAGCGGGCCTCATCAGTGAGCTTGTACTGCACTGTCAACCCCCCCCACCTCCAACAAGCCAACCTATTATTATAAACCCCACACACAGGCACACCACTGTTACACTGAATGGACTGTAGATTGAAAGAGGGAATGACGTGTGCGGTACACTCAAACTGGGCGTATGTGTGTGTGTGCATGTGCTTCAAGGTGGGTACATTACTGTAAGCTTTTTCTGCGTGGGCATTTCTGCTCAGCTCTTATGAAACCGACACCGGCAACACGTATAGATGAGTCTCTCCGCTCTGCTCTCTGTAATGATGAAGCCAGCAGCAGGCAGCCTTCCTGTCAACAGGTTGTTGTTACAAAATGCTGACATTCTTTTTTGTTCGCTCATTAAAGGTGTTTACAGACCAGCATGGGACATGAATGTAAAGGTTGTTAACTTGAAGCATAATATCTGGTTGAGAAGTAGGAAAAGTCACATTCAGCCGTGGCATTAAAGCAGCTTTACATGAAGAAGGTTTCAGACATTTGTTTCATCCTGAAGCCAAACTCAAGACCAGACAAGGAGCGTGGGATGAAGGGAGACACGTGGGCGGCAAGCAGAGATAGAATAATAATGTTTGACAACGTAAAAAAAACTGAAAGAGAACAAGAAATACATGTTTGTTTTCTTTAAATAAGTATATAGCCTTATTGATTATTCATTTCTATTGGGCAGCACACATTAGAGCAGCAAGGACATGGCAAGCCGAGCAAGCCCACCCATCTATAGAAGAGATTTAACAGTGTCACCTAAGTCATCTCCTCAACTGTTCTTCTACGGACAACATTTGTATTATTATTATTCCGCCGGTATTTTGGCCCTCTTCTTCTCCCGCATTGAACATCGCAGAAACTCCGTTCGAACATCAAAACGTTCAGCTCGGTCGGGAATCGATGGCTATTACTTTTCTCATTCATACATTTCATAATTCCAGAGATACATCCCATAATACATCACATTTTTAACATTGAAGTCAATGGAGGAAATCTTCAGACTTCAACAAATCTTCATGCGACTTCAACTGCTAACTGTTGATTCATACTTTCACTCAGAAACCTCATTCCAACTTAAAAATGTTACAAATCGTTCTGACATTATTCGTGTAAAAAAACTTTTAAGTCTGATTCTTACTTTTAGAGATATTAACATTTGTTCAGACCTTGTTTGAGAGGTTTTATTCACATTTTAACATGAACTAGAGTGCGTGATGTCACAGCTAGAGGGTAAGAAATCTTGAAATGTGCCTTCATATATTTTTTTAAAACTGCCATAATTCCCAAACCCTACATTCCTGGGACATGATTTTTCATGATAAACGTAGGAAAACATCTCGTAGCTTGAAAAATGACAAATAAGTAAGCAAAATAATTCAACAAAATGCCTCTTGAGGGCATGAAGTGACAAAAACGTTCAACATTCCTCCATTGAAGCCCATTGTAATTGCAGGCAGATATTTCCTCACGGTAGCAGCCGCACACCTTTAGTTAAACTGCCAAAAAGGCCACATTATTAACCCGAAACTGCACAAAAATTACACTTCAGATACTTAACTTCCTTGACATACTTCACGTTTGGAAATTTCACAGATATCTGTTACGGTTCTTCCACAAAACGTTCACATGTAAGAGGTGTATCTCTCATTCAGAACAATGGAAACCTGTGAACTCTACAGAGCTCGTCAGCTCAAATAGAAACACCTGTGCAATGGAAGACGATGATGTCATCGCTCCAACTGACATGCTCAGAGCAGCAGACTTCAGATAGCAGTGTGCTAACAGTCCAGCCGTGAAGACATCTACGGGACAGTTTTGAGATTTCTTCAAATGCCGTTCTCATGGCAACACAATGCTCGCTTTGAAACACGGTTTTCTCATATGTTTTCAGTGAAAACAGCCCAGAACTTCACAGGTTTGGTAACGATGCAGCCATTACCGCATCTAAGCGTATTATGGGGTGTCATCAAATGCCGTTGCCATGATGACAGACCACTCGCCATGAAACACAATGTGGCTGTAAGTCCAATCGACACGGTCCAATTGTCCCCCAATCTTCACTTGTATATCACCGGTCCATGCCTCAACAGCTCTACGCCAAATCAGAGATCTCACCATATGCCGTTTCCATGGAAACACATCCCTCGCCATAAAACATGATGTCGCTATAACTCCTATGAAAATGTTTCAAAAGTGCTCAAACTTCACATTTGTGCTAACAGTCCAGCCGTGAATACATCTATGGGACAGTGTTGACATTTCTTCAAATGCCTTTGCCATGGCAACACAATGCTCGCCATGAAACACGGTTTTCTCATAACTTCAGTGAAACTGCTCCAAACGCCCCAAAACTTCACAGGTTTGGTAACAATGCAGCCATCAACGCATCTACGCGTATTATGGGGTGTCATCAAATGCCGTTGCCATGGCGACAGATGATTCACCATCAAGTTAGTTCAGAAGTTTGCAGTTCAAATATTCTGCTGCTTTTCCAAGCCTTTTTACTTTCTTTTCTTCTCTCATCACACATTCAAGCCCCCTGTGTTCATGTATCATTTCAATCTAAATTATTCACTTTCTTCTTACACATTTAATTTTAATCTAAATTCTTCACTTTCTTCTTACACATTTCATTTTAATCTAAATTCTTCACTTTCTTCTTACACATTACATTTCAGCATAGCAGTTTAGCGTCAGCTTTTCAGCATAAAGCATTCCCACTAGCAATTTCTTCAGGAATTGCATTCTCTAGTTACAACATGAAACCTAATCAGTGTCTGCAAATACGATTTGGCAACAAGTTAACCCTGTAAGGCCCACTGTTGTAATTTTACAACATTACTTTAAGCCAGGCATCCTCAAAGTCCGGACTCCTGTCTCTGGACTCTGAGCAAATTATACTTTTCATATGTATTATCTGTATTATCTGTGTTATCTGCGATACATCGCCACAAGTCAAAATGATCCGCTATGTCCACTGCAAACCGCGCTCTGCCTCTGTCTGTCTGTCTGTCTGTGTCTGTCAACGCATTGGTCCAATCACATTCAGCTTCCCGTCAGCATTTTTTCCTCATCTAGTTGCATCTGTACTATAGGTAGTGTTAGGAGATATAAATGTTAATTAGGCCGCATTTCCAAATCTCCTCGCGTCCCTACACGAGCCATTATCTTACAGGAAGGGAATCCAGATCATACAAGTAACCGTTTAACAATAATCCACTTTAATGGTAATATACAATGCAATACAATCAAATACATTACCATACACAACCATATCGTATCATGTGTGCAATGGTCAGGAGTTTGGCCTACTCCTGGCTCCTGCCCACAGGCCGCCAGACCTCCTGTCCCAGCGACTGGTGAAGAGAGAGGCCGAACACAGCGGGGTTTCTGTCTATATCCCTCGCTGACCCAAGGAGGAGTTATCTGCGCCTCCCTTCCAGACCAGTGATTGGCTGCCCAAATTATCATCAACACCCCACATCAGGGATGACTGTATGTTAACTCCTGACCTTCCCCCTCTTCCTGTGTCCTCAAAAAACCACATGTTAGCAGGCCCAAAACCAGCCCAGTTTTCTACACAAATCATTTTCAAGCTTCTTCACAGTTTGCATGAATACATACAAATATTTCCTTACAGTAGTAGTCTAGTTTCACCTACCGGGGACCCCGGGGTGGCATGGGGTGGAAACTGCCACCCTAAAAATAGGCCTTGCCACCCCAGCTGCCACCCCAGTTAGCAGCTTTGTTTTGAAAGAAAAGTTGTGGCTCATCGGACATTTATGAGAGAACGTCTCTAATGTCCGAGTGCAAGTTAATGCAGCACAAGACGCACGTCTTGTAACCCCGGCCAAGGCGCGATCGTTGAAATATGATTTGCGGCGATTTCATTTGAACGGGACGGTGCAAAACGAGAAGCATTGAAACACTACACTGACAGAGAAGAGACTGTCAGTTTGGCTGTACTCAGCATTGAATCAAAACACAATAAAGCTTTGGATCTTAATAATTTTGTGAGGCGTTTTGCTGAACAACATGGTAATCGCCGCATTCAGCTGTAATAGACATGTCAACTTGATGCTCTGCTCACGGATGAGCATACACAACTGTTAAGATGATGACCTTACGTGTGTAAATATATCTTTTTCTTTGAGGGGGTCTGCCCCCAAAAAACAGTTTTAAGTCCTAAGAAAGTCAATAAGACGGTTTGTAAAACTACACTGCCCACCCAAAAAAAAGTATCCACTTTGATTGAACTAGCCAGTAGGTAAGGACATTCCACTGGATAATAACTGAGTATAAAATAATGCATGACTGAAGTGATGGAGACCATGTTGAAGGCAAACAAAAAGAGGAAATAACAGGTCAAATCAAGCAAATCCCCCTCTCAGATTCCACAGCAACCAGAAGAACATACATGCTGGCTGGTGATTTGATTAATCAGCTTTGTGATGGAATACAAAATGCACAGTGCACACAATAAGTCTCCTTGCAGTATCAACCTTAATTCGGCTGACTTTTATATTTGATCCAATTGGTAGATGGTTATATTTACACCATAACGGTGCGCAGCTGATAGAAAGGGACTTGTCGTTTTTAAAGATATTACTGATTTTCTTTTAATATAAGAATGTAAATACTGAGTTGAGAGAATAGTCAGGGGTTTTGGGTGATGGGAGACACATCTATGGAATCACAATGTCAATAGCTTATCATTAAAGAACGGATATACCTTTCTGTCTGTGATGTTTTATAAAGCAGATATTAATTTGTGGAAGTAAAACATGAGAAATAGTATAGCAATATCCTGGAAAATTATGTAAAAACATGAATACAACTACACATCTTAAGATGTTATATAGACCCTCCAGAAAAATGTGGGCAAAAATCCTTGATTATACGATTAAACATGCAAGGTTTTTATGTGATTTTATGCGGTGAAATTGTGGGAGGTTGCGAAATATGCGGAAAGTTGCGAAATATGCTAAATATTCTTTTGGAAATATTGGGCTGTCTTATTTATTCTCTCTCACACACAACCTGCCACTAACGTTAAACCCCTTTACTATTCAATTAAACACATTCAATGTTTATTTATTGTAAAAGCCATTGGGCTATTTTAATCACACACACACACACACACACACACACACACACACACACACACACACACACACACACTTCTCTGCCTCATTCTGTTTTCATTTACTCGTTCGTTATCTGACCAGCTTCAATCTCGTAGGCTTCTCACCTCGTTTCTTGTGGCCCTCGAAAGGGTTTTGGAGGTCGATGCCTCGGTGAACGTGAGTTGTTTGGCTTTCTTGTCCGCAGCAGCAGAAAGCATTTTCGAATGTTTGAATGAATCAAAGTGGGTCGTCACCGTGGATTTTCTCTTACGCTCCAATACACAGTTACATACATACATAGTTTACCCCCACTTTCCTGCAAGACATCGGGGTACTGCTGACTTTAGCATAAATGTTCGTCGGTAAATGAGATGGATTAGATTTTTTCATCTTGGTGTTTTCTCTCGTGTGAGCTCCACACGTTCACTCTACGGTGTTGTTTACCTTCTGTGATGCGCGAGCTGATGACGTTGCGTCATCATCATCATCACTTCACGTCAAGACGAGTTAACTTTTTTTTCCTCAACTTTGTGTGGAAAAATGCGGGGATTATGCGGCCTTTTGATACATTTGCGGCCTTTTAAAAATCTGCGCCATTTTGCTGATTATGTGGTAAATTCTGCGATCGCATAATCGCGTTTTTCTGGAGGGTCTAGTTATACACAATAATACACAGTTATTATTAGTATGCTGTGTGTACCTTGTGTGCACCGCCTAGTGGTTAAAGCACGTTATTGAATTATTTTTGTTGAATAATGTTATTTTTGTTGAATAATGTTATTTGATGAAAAGAATATTAGAGTACATACTTTCATAGGGGGAAAGTAGAACGTCAATGATAGAAATATAGAATATAAAAACTCAAGAAGATACTGTAAGTGATCTCTACAATAAAACAGTTTAGTGCTGGATGTACAAAGATATTAATTTGAGGAGGTGCAAAACAGACACACTAATTAACCTTTATTAACACATTAAAGAATACTTTAGGTTACGGTCTTCTTTCAAATAAGAAAAAAACGTTGGAGGTATCTATCTACAGATAAATATTAAGCCTGACAAAGTACTTAATGTCTAATATATTGCTTTCCTGCAATATTAACGATATTCAAGCACTTATTTTAACTGATATTATACACATTAATTATACTCTTATGTGTGTAGATAGTATAAGAAATGTGCAGAATTTGACAGTTTAATAGTGGAGGTACACACATATTGATAGATGTCTTGTAATGCACTGTTGAGGAACCTGTGACCCAAGTTTTTCATTCATTGCATAACTACACCGTAGTTGTGTATATGATATGTCAATAAACCTTGGAAAATCTTGAAATATTGAAAGGGATGTGCAAAATAGCATTTATATACAGTCTTTAATGAACTATTAGTAGAGAATAACGATTAATGAATATACTTTATAGAGATCTGCAGATAAATGTTTAGTCTTCTCAAGCACCAACTATGAAATATCTCTCCTGATTGTTGGCACTTGACAATCACCTTTCCTGAGGTGTAACTAAAGTCTGATTTAAGGGTTGTTTATATTTCACATCATTAATCAGAATCTGCAAAGTAACTCAAATATAATATATGTAGTGGAGTAAAAATACCAGGTTAACCTCTGAATTGTAGTGGAGTAGAATTACAAAGTATATTAATGCTGCCCATTATGGACACAAGCCATTTTCACCCATTTAGTAATTATTTTAAATGTGGACACACCAATGTGTTTGCTATCGCCTAAACCTCCAGGGCTGTACACAGTTTAATACTGTCAACTTCTAATTTTGGGAAAAATGAAAACGTCTTTTAAAACTACAATTCCCAGTAGAGACGTGCCATAGAGAACATGTTGCGAAACACAATAGCCAGCATGTGTAGTTCTCGGGGGGCGTTCAAGTCCAGTTTGGAATAGTCTGCCGTGGTTTCGTTCCATTTCAAAGAGCTTGACGCTCGGCGTAACCTTGGCGCACTGCCACTCCATAATCCCAGAGCTTGAAGATTAATCACGGGGTTTGTAAAACATCCCGAGCTTCAAGCTGAGGATCTTGGGTAATCAGTTTACCGTCTACGTCTGTTTCCGGTGACTTTATTTACAGCTAAAAAGCATGCTAAAAAGCCCAAGATTATCGAATCAAACGAATAAATAAAAACAAGGATAAGTGTGTGTTATTTAGAAAAGAATAACAAATTAGAAGGAAAAAAAGATTTTAAAAAATACAGATTTCAGTATTCTGAGGCTCTGAGCCCCATTTCCTTTCCTCACAGACGGCAAAAAAAGTCAGACATTATACGATTTAAAATAAAAACAAAAATCGTGGCTTGATATTGAGTAAGAACATGTTTTTATGAACCACACAGCTTCCGGTCTACCAACACCCGACGGACAAAACGTGGCGTATCATATGCACGCAAAACTCGGCATCAGATCTCAATGGGAATGGTTAGCGTATCATATGCACGCAAAATTGGACTTCTGCGTATCTATTGCACGCATTTCCAATGTGTAAAGTCGTGTCATTTGTACGCAGACTGAAGAGAGTGGGTTTACATTTACATAGTCAATAGGTCCTTTTGTTCAGCCTCACAATGCTATTGGGTAGTAAATGTGTTTTTAGGTCCTGCTCTCTGGCCATACACTCACACAACTTCCAAATCTTCAAACGAGCAACGTCTCTTTGTTTTATTGGACTGGATTTGTCAGATTCAAGTAAGTCAAATGCCTCAAATATATGTTTTGTGATTATTACAATGTATAGAACATGTACATATTTAGTTATTGTGGAATACATTCATCACATTAGATTTTGAGTAGCTTATGTCTTTGTTGTAATATTACAACACTGGGTCAGTGTGGTAGTCAAAATAGCATAAGCACCTCTCATGGAGATTGCCCTTCTTATATGTTCACATATGGAAATAAAACACAAATACAAATATAATGTCTGATAATTCACTATAACTAAGTTCTAAATGTGTCCTCTGTTAAGACCATACATTATTTCTGATAAGAGTATGTGAAATTATATCTGTAGCAATATTTTAAACTCTACTTGTATCTTATCAGTTAATTAGTTACAACAATTAATTTAAGTCTTCTCTGGTTCTGGCAGAAACAGTTCTTTCTGAAATGTGTTGGGACACTTGGATGTATCCCTTTTAGTATGATATTTAGCCTGTTAGTATTAGCCAGACAGCATTGTGTGACTTGTTGAACTGGTTTACCTGCATGTGTGGATGTAGGTATTGCTTTTATTATGATAATAGACTAAGACAGGTAGTATTGTGTGACTCAAGTGTAAAATGTAAATAGGATTCAGATACTTGTTGCATCGGGACACCTGGAAGGGGGTGGTGCATGCATTCCTTTTATAATAGGCTAAGCCAGACAGAATTAACAATTGTCCCACCCATCTATTCCTTCAGGTAATCCTTTACAATATAATAAGCATATGTATTATTGATACATATTTATTAATTACTTTTTCACAACAACTTGAGATGGAAAAGAAAGACAAACTCTGGAAACTCAGACCCTGGCTTGATACATTCAGAGAGAAATGCTGCAGGTGGTACCAGAAGAACACAACTCTGTGGATGAGATGATGATTATTTTCAAGGGGAAATTCAGCAGCATCAAGCAATACATGCGAGGCAAGCCACACCCATGGGGGTTCAAAGTGTGGGTGAGAACTGGAATCTCTGGAATGATCTGTGACTTTGATGTGTACCAAGGCAGTGTCAATGGGATACGAGCCAAGTCTGAACTTGGATTTTCAGGTGATGTGGTGATGAAGCTTACCTCCACACTTCCAGTAGGTCAGATCTATAAGATATACGCAGACAACTACTTCACCTGTGTCCCATTGGTAGTGAAGCTCCTTGATCACGGGATTCATTATGTGGGAACAGCCAGGCAGGTGTGCTTACCCAACTGCAACCTTGAAGAGGAGAAGAGCTTGAAGAAAAAAGGGAGAGGAAGCTTTGACATCCGAGTGGAGACCAACCACAACATCTGTGCTGTCAAATGGTATGACAGCAGAGCGGTCACACTTGTCTCATCCTTTGCTGGACCAGACCCTGTGCAGAACATTAAACGCTGGGACAAAGCCAACAAAACCTACATAGAAGTTGAGAGGCCTACAATTGTGGCTACGTACAACAAGTACATGGGAGGTGTGGATTTGTTGGACTCATTTATGGCCAAATATAAGTTCCCCATGAAGTCCCGACGCTGGTACGTCTACATCTTCTGGCACACCATCATCCTTGCTGTGATCAACGCCTGGCTCCTCTACAAGCGGGACTGCAGCGCTCTAAAGAGGGAGCTGGAGATCCTGAACAGGAGACAGTTTCAGGCAGATCTAGCAAGAGAGGACGACCATCTTGAGGCAATAGGTGCCCAGCAGCGACAGTGACATCAGTGAGCCCGTTGATTGCTCAGAAGAGACCATCCTCAGGTGATGGGTGTAGGGCTGAACGATTAATCGATTTTAAATCGAAATCGCGATTTTAAATCATGTGATTATGACATTTTAACAATTTTTTTTTTCTTCTTGTGTGTCAGTCATCCTCACCAATCAGAAGTGCTGTGCTCCACATGTACCAGTCATTGTTAATCAATCAGAAGTGGCCCATGATGGTTTGGTGAAACAAAGCATCTGAGTCAGGTTAGTAATGCTCCATCACATGTTTCTATTACAGGGTGAAAATTAAACTGAAGCTTGACTTTAAAGCAACCCAACGGAAGTTTCATGTAAGTTTAGTTATTTCACTCGTAGCTCGGGCTGCGGGGGTGCTAGAGACTGGAGTACGTTGATACGACCTTCCTAGCCGGAGATATGGCCGCATTTTACAATAAACTTCCGTTGGGTCGCTCAAAAACAAATATCGCAATTCGAATCGCAATATTTGTCAGAAAAATCGCAATTCGATTTTTTTCCCAAAATTGTGCAGCCCTAGTGGGAGTCCACCAAACAGGGCCCCATCCAAGAGATCACAACCTCCACTGGAAGTACGGAAGGACCAAGTGACACACTTTCCAGGGAAGACCAAGAGAGGACGCTGTAGACACTGCAGTAAAGGGTATACAAACACCCAATGCACCAAGTGTGACATCCGTCTGTGCTTTTCAGACGACAGGAACTGTTTTTTGCACTACCATATTTAATAAATGACTATTCATAAAAAATATGACTGATGTGTGATTATTATTCATGCTATATACTGATATAGGGCTAAGTAAGCAATCAATCCTGCAAATCAACCCTTAGTTGTTCAATATATTTATTCAGTCAATGTGAGTAGAAAATACAGGAATTCTGCTCCCACGCAATATTACAACATTTCCCTAAAAACTTACCAAAACGTAAAACATGTGAAAACTCTTTCATTTCTGCTCCAGAGGCTGAAAGGTCAAAAAAATACATTCTAATGTTTTTCTATTTTTGGGCTTTACAGGGTTAAGACAGATATAAGGCTGTACTCAAGCTATTCAGGACCAATCTTTTCATCACATAAATCCCTCTTTACCTAAAGCCCTCAGAGATTATATCACAAAACCATGGTATACCAAAGGGAACAATTTGGGGAATCTGTTCAAAGACACTGTGCTTTTAAAGATCTCTCCTCCCAGTACAACTTTCAAAAGTCCTCCAGGTTAGGCACTTCATCATCTCTGAACAAGATGACCATCTTTAATCATTACAATATTTGCCTCAAGATAAATGTGTGTGTGTGATAAACAGGGAGTGAGTTGTTATGTACCATCATATTAACAAGTCTTATTCCATGGCTTGAATACTCAATTCTGATTGGTACATGTTGACATTGCAGAGGTCTGCTAAATTTGTTAAAAGACCGCTGCATATCTGGCTCAGAAGCCATGATAGGTTTGTGGGCATTACGCGTCATGGCATGGTTCATAAACTGTCTCTATATGCTGATGACCTTCTTCTTATGATCTCGAACCCCTTATCCTCTCTCCCCCCCCATACTGTCGATTTTAGATCAATTTGGCCGTGTATCAGGTTACAAACTAAACATTCAAAAGAGCGAAGTATTTTTTGTAAATAAAATGGCTGAGGCACTTCCCCAATCCCTATTCCCCTTTAAAAGGGCTGTGGAGGGGTTCAAATAATTGGGGGTGTTTGTTGCAAACTCTTTTAAAGACCTGTTCCCTAAAAACTTTCAGCCTCTACTAGATAAATGCAAAGCCGATATGTCTAGGTGGGCCTCCCTTCCCCTGTCTCTTGCGGGTTGCGTAAACCTTATAAAGATGGTCATCCTGCCAAAGTTTCTTTACCTTTTCCAACACATCCCAGTGCGCATCAATAAATCTTTTTTCACTGATCTTGATAAGCAGTTGAATGCGTTCATCTGGAACAACAAGCCTGCACGTATTAGAAGGTTGTGTCTCCAACTCCCTAAATCAGAAGGGGGCCTGGCACTCCCCAACTTTCGCCACTATTACTGGGCCTGTAATATTAACAAACTCCTCTATTGGGCTAAATATAAACTTTCAGACCCCTGCCCACCTTGGGTACATATCGAGCTGTCATCTTCTGCTCCTTTGCACTCTATAATCTGCTCTCAGCTCCCTGTAGATTCCCATAAACATTTGAGTAACCCAATTGTTACTAGCACCTTAAGCATTTGGCTCCAATTCAGGAAACAGCACGGGTTACATAGAGCTTCGGTTCACGCCCCAATTTCAAACAATCACCTATTCTCCCCATCGTGTACTGACCCGGCCTTCCGCGTTTGGTCGAACAATGGTCTCGCAAAGCTTAATGACCTTTACGAGGATGGAGTCTTTGCATCCTTTGAGTCCCTTTCAGTCAAATTCAACCTGCCCAACAGTCATCTCTTCCGGTTTTTCCAAATCAGGCACTTCATCCAAAAGCAATTTCCCCATTTTCCTAACCGCCCCCCCGAATCGCCGATTGATACATTTCTCACACTCGACCCTGATCAAAAGCGCTTGGTTTCAGTTCTCTATGGTCAGTTTGGTTCCCTGAGTCCGGACCCTATGGTGCCTCTTAAGGAGCTCTGGGAGCGTGATCTAGGTAGCAACATTTCCGAGGATCAATGGAGTGACATTCTCAACCTAGTCCATACATCTTCCATCTGTGCTAGACATGGCCTACTTCAGTGCAAGGTGCTCCACAGAGCTCACTTTACTAATGCTAAGCTGGCTAAAATATTCCCAGATCGTAGTGATGCCTGTAACAGATGCAATCAATCCCCAGCTGACCATCTGCACATGTTCTGGACTTGCCCGAGGTTGGACACATTTTGGTCTGAAATATTTGGAACCATTGAGCGGGCCTTTAGCACAAAGATAGACCCTAATCCTATGACTGCACTGTTCGGCCTTCCTCCATCTGAGAATATGCCCATTACTATACGCCGTGTCATTGCCTTCACCACTCTATTAGCTAGATGCTCTATTCTCTTAAAATGGATACATGCTTCCCCACCAACACATGATCAGTGGATACGTGATGTCTTGCAATGCCTTCAGATGGAGAAGTTAAGATTCTCATTAAAAGGATCTCTGAAATCCTTCCATACTACCTGGGACCCACTATTAGGCCTTATCAAAGAACTCCCTATCACTTCTGACGCTGAGTCCCAGGTAGCTCTCTGAAGGGAAATAAATAAAATAAAAGTGACCATTCATATTACTGCTCTTCCGCCATGACCCTTTGTCTTTTGCCCTAGACTACTCTTCTATATTTCCTTTTCCCTTTTTTCTCACCAAGACGACAATGTTTACTATTATTTTCTTCCCTTATACCGGATTCTTACAGACTGTTTTCGCTCTCGACTTTCTTTTTATTTATTTGTAGTATGATTATTATTATTATTTATGTTTTACTTACTAATTCAGTTATTTTACTATTTTGGGCCAACCATACCTGTGGGTGGGGGGTGGGGGGGTTAAATGAAAAAAAAAACTGTAAACAAGGACTCTTTACGAACCTTGAAGTGAATATGGAGCAATACTTTATTTTATTTTCAAGGAGGTCCTTTGTAATGATCCCCATTGTCTACATTTGCTAACTGTAACATCTGTACTGTTTTGTATTGACTACTACTGTGCTTACTTCTTGTCATTTGCTGGATTATAACTTGTTTGCAATAAAAAGATTTGTAAAAAAAAAAAAAAAGACCGCTGCATGTATGCACAGTCTTATCAATCCGGAGAAGAAGTCGGTGCTTTTAATGCGAACTGTCGACAACAAACATACATTCGTTTTTATCCATCAGAAAAGAGTATGGAATACTTTTAGATTATTCATTCTTTTATTTGTGGATAGCACCAAACTTTGGATTCACGATAGCTAAACTGTCCCCAGTAAATAAAAAATAATAAGAGAAGGAAAGAGGGTAAGAGACAGAGCGCTGGACGTCAGAGAAAACAACAGAAGACCGACAGGAAGTAAACACTAAAGGGAACAGCAGAGAAAGACAGACAGGAAGTAAACACTAAAAGGAACAGCAGAAGAAGACAGACAGGAAGTAAACACTAAAGGGGACAGCAGAATAAGACAGACAGGAAGTCAACACTAAAGGGGACAGCAGAGAAAGACAGACAGGAAGTAAACACTAAAAGGAACAGCAGAAGAAGACAGACAGGAAGTCAACACTAAAGGGGACAGCAGAAGAATATAGTACAGCCGTTAGTGCACAGTGGAACTGGCTATTATTTGTAAGAAAAATAATGAAGATCACTTGTGTTGGTTTATTCAGTATGTAGTGTTAAATGTGTTTGTTGTTCTCGTGTCCAGGAGAGAAGCTTAAAATAAGAGACAATGGAGTCTCTGAAAAGGGCAAATTGGTTACTGTAATTAAGTAGCGTGGTAATGAAACAACCAGAGGGAGTACAGGTGGAGACAGAGCAGCTGTTGTCTCACAGTGGTTCCGGTGGGAAGAGAGTGAACAAAGCTTCGTCACCTATCTATATATGTTATTCGTGACTCCTCCTCTACAATGGCGGCCGGTGACCTCTGTCTTCTGTGTCCGATATCGCGTAAAACGGAGGATTTAGACGTTGTGTGGTCAATGTATGACTCCACACGCCTTTTCTACTCATACACTCTTTCATGAGTTTTTATTTAATGCATTTTAACGGCTGTGATCGATGTTAACGTAAGACCGGAAATGACGTCACTGTTGATATCCGGAGACTTCTTCCAGTAAAGCTTTTCAAAATAAACTTTAGCAACAACGTTAGCCACAAGCCAATGCTAACCAGAAATGACCAGAATAAAACAGTTTTAAGCTTACTATATGTTTAACCTGATAAGCCCGAGAGACCCCGGTACCGTGGCCCTCCCTCAACATTTTGCAGGAAACTGTGTCTGAGGGCATCTTAACATTGAATAAACTATGAATGTTTTATATCCATGTAACAGGAAGAAACTCATCTAACTGATCATTTGAATTTTTTTTCTCCAAAAAAACCCCACAATGCTAACGCTGAGCCTCTGAATTAGCAACGAGCGAAAAATGCTAACAGATTACTGCACCGAAAGTCACTCATAAAACCTTATTATTTATCTTTTCTGCACATCCAACCCATCGTTTCACATTGTGAGGTGACACATAATTGATGGGAACATACAATATCACTATCACTCGCTCTTGCGACTTTATAAACAAAAACAGACATCAAAACATGTGGCACTAGGTAGCTAAAAACGCTAACATGGCTTACCTGTGTCGTTGTCTGGTCAAAAGTGGTCTTCAATGGCATTAAAACAATGAAAACGCTGCTGAAGTTAATCCATAGATTAATCAAATGTGTCTGTGTCCCTTTGAAATGATTTCTGATAATCCATAAGCAATAAACCTGTTTTTCCGTTTCCAGATGTCAGAGCGAGAGATAGGTTAGCTCTCATTCAAAACGCGCAAAGCCCCCACTTTTTGTTACCATGTGTGTGTGTGGGGAAATTCCCCTTCGATGCCATTGGCTCTAGCGGTTATAAAGAGATTTCATTCATCAAAATCGACCAAGGGGGGCCAGAGATATGGAAAATCCACCCAAATGACCCCAGAAGTGTTTTTTTGTTGCTAAATCTCACTATAAAGGTCAGATTTCACTTGTTTTGCATCACTCTTGATACAGGGTACTGAGTATATGTTGTACTTTGGATTCCTAAAGCTTTTAGCTTACTAACCCATCATCCAAGGTTAGTTTTCACTATAAGTACAACATATTTTTTGGACGGACACTATAATTTACAGTTTTTTACTATGTTCAATCTGAATTGTCTTTAAAATAAAAAACATCTATATTGATTCTGACTTTTCTACATCCAACTAACAGGTTTATCATTACTTTGAGAAAAAAGATTATTGATTTAACCCTTTTAGAAGGGAAGATATGGTCTTTTGTTCTGGGAATGTCATTTTCGAGTCTGAGAAAAACAGGCTCAGGGTTTAACAGGTTAAACTAAATTACGTCATTAAACATTGATTTTAATTTCTAACAGTAGCCATGTTGTAAGCGAGATAATGTCATTGAAAAACAAGACAGACGGTGGGTGGCTGCAAATGATCCCTTCTTTAAGTTTTATTTTGCTTGTTCGATCTTCACCTATATCACGTACACCAATGTTCTCTGTTACGTGATGCTTCATGTAAACTGAGGGATTGTTTTTAAATTAATAAAAGAGAAATCCACCCATAAATGCATTGAACGATTGATTTGTTGTCACCTCCTCGGTCTCTCCTCTCACATATTAATCTGTTCAGGCTGACATCTCACTTTCCTGATGGGATATTTTTCAGTCAATTGATTTATTTTTTCATTTTTATAACCTAATAACACAAATCACATATATGCCTCAAGGGGTTTATTTTGTTGTTGTATTTATGGCTTGTATGTTGCTTGCTGCAAGCAGTGATGGAATTAGTATTCAGACCCTTTACATTCAAAACCTTACAAAAGCTGTCACAAAAAAGTAGTAAAATGACTGTTAATAATAAACAATGTCTGTGTCTTTTAAAACTCTTTTAATTTGCAAATAATTAGGGCTGTCAGTCGATTAAAATATTTAATCGCGATTAATCGCATGATTGTCCATAGTTAATCGCGATTAATCGCAAATTAATCCCACATTTTGTATCTGTTCTAAATGTACCTTAGAGGAATATTTTTCTAATTTTTAATACTCTTATCAACATATGAGTGGACAAATATGTTTTATGCTAATGTTTATTATCATTTGAACAATGACAAATATTCTCATGAATATTAAACCCAACAACCTCTGAACATTACAAATATTCGACTCAATTCAAACCTCTCTCATACAATAATACAATACAAATGGTGTGTGTGTGTGTGTGTGTGTGTGTGTGTGTGTGTGTGTGTGTGTGTGTGTGTGTGTGTGTGTGTGTGTGTGTGTGATGGATCGTTGGAGCTATGGACGCTGCCTGGACGCTGCAATCATGTTGCGCACTATCCGTGCTGAGTGTGCTGACTTTTCGTGCAATGTCCCACTGTCTGGCTTCCTGCATGAAGTCAAGCGCTCGGCGCAGTTGTGTGGATAGAGCGCTCCTCTGTTTTCATTTAAACAGCTCCTTATATCTTTATATCTTTAGTGCAGCTAGCTAGCACCAGATGCTAACAACAACAATAAACGTAAGGTCTCTCTCTCGCTCGCTCGGGCCACACATACACACACCCTCCCGGTCCTCCCAATAGCCAGTCGGTGCCTGCTGGTGAGCGTGGAAGTGTGGTCTGCCACAAGCGGGCGGCAGGAGCGGGGCTGTCAGCATCAGCTTGGAGATGGTATTTTAAACTCGATGTGCTCTGAAACTACGGGGCGGCTGAGGACAAAAAATAGACATGCGTTAATCGCGTTAAAATAATTAGTGGCGTTAATTTTTTTTTTGCGTTAACGCGTTATTAACGCATTAACTTGACAGCCCTACAAATAATGTATTTTTAATATCCAGCACAGCTAACAGACAGTTACATTTATAAACGTACCTTTAAGGGTATTCAGCATTACCCTGAGCACTGCAGGCAACTGGTGTTAAGAAGCTCTAAACAGTGTGCACATGCATGTATGGTGCACACTTCAAAGTTCTATTTTCTAGTACTCTAATAACTCTAGTATTTAATGGTGCGTTGACACCAGACACGAAGCACATTTTTCACCCGCCATGATAAAGTCAATGCAAAGATGCTGATAAAGCAATAGCTGCCGTAACGGTAAGCGAGTGACAAAGTATTTGCATGATCATTTCCTGCAAAAGCAAGTCATTGTTGAGATTCTCCGCCTGTCATCACTGACGTCTCACTGTTGTATCGGAAGAAGAAAAAACTGTTGGCTATGGGTAACGGCACCCAACGCTCTACAGTACCTAATATCTGTATCTGACATTCGACGGAAATCAATGTGTATATGCATGTGAACAAACCATAGGCTAGACATAGTCTATCTTATGTCAAATAAAGTGTTACTTTATTTATGCCACACTACATTATTTTTGAGTGTTTATAGAGCAGCTACAATGTTAGCTTGGCCTAGCATAGTGCCTGAATGTTAATCACATAGCTATCATATGCCTAAAACAGTCCTGATGCTCTTGTAGGTAATCCTGTCATGTACACAGCTACAGTTGGGCCTTTGTTATCATGTTACTCTGATATTGGAAGCATACATTCAGTATGTTCCCAACAGTAATATAATGTAATTATTTCAGCATACTTTTAATCTCTTCATTGCAATTACATCAAGACAAAATATGTTACATTTGGGTTCTTACCAGTTAAGTTAACAAGATTGATTCTGCCGACTTGTGACTTCCTAGAGACAGTGAGTACAGCTCTCACTGAGCTGTGTTTTACACACACCATTTAGTTTTCTGACGTATCCCCAAATGTTCATTAACCAAAACGAAACGCAGCCGCTCAGTTTCACAGGTAATTTTAGGATACCGTCAATCACAGATTCTGGTAAGGCAATGTCCAAATGTAGATTTGAAAATCACACTTACCAGCTCTGAAGATTTGTTGGCATCCTGCCGACAACGCCAAATTGACCTAGACTCCTAGATATGACGTACAGGACCAACCCTGACGTTTGTTTATCTCCTTTAAGGACATACGCTGCTTCAGCCATAATGTTATTGTTCCCATTCTGTGACCGGTCAACACTAGGTCACAGATGGTCTGTTGTTGTGGGTGCACTGGGACACTTCCTTCTTTGTTGTTTGTGGACTCCAAGGTATGACATCTTCGAGGCCATAAGTGACGGATGCAAGTGACTCAGTGTGCCCAACTGGTTAAACTATCTTATCAAGATATGTTGATTACTCTCTTTGAAACCAGTTAATAAATAATAATAATAATATATAATATTTTTATAGCGCCTTTCAGGAAACCCAAGGTCGCTTTACAAGTCGGGTAGGGGGGGGGGAGTAGGGGGAAAAAAGGCAGACAGGTTAAGGGGGTGGGGGGGGAAGTAGCGGAAAAATAAACCAATTAAACTAACTATACAGTGGGGAAAGCCTTGGTAAAAAGGTGCGTTTTGAGGGCTTTTTTGAAAATGTCCAGGGTTGGGGCGCTGCGGATTTCGGGGGGGAGAGAGTTCCAGAGAGTGGGGGATGCCACACTGAAGGCTCTGTCACCAAAAGTCCGCAACCTGGTGCGGGGGGTGGAGAGGAGATCCTGTCCAGATGATCTTAGCTTCCGGGATGGAGTGTGGTAGCGGAGAAGGTCAGACAGGTATTGGGGGGCGAGGGCATGGAGGGATTTGTAAGTCAGAAGAAGGAGTTTATAGGTGATACGGTGCTTGACTGGGAGCCAGTGGAGGTGGATCAGGGTGGGGGCTAACAAGAGAGAGGTTCTCCAGGATTGACGTGGCAACTCTCCCGTGCAGTCTCACCGTGACTGCTGTGATTTGTGATGTGAATCCTCCGGCCGTAACTCCAAATAAACCTCCAGTGTTTGACATCAAAGCTCCTGCTCTACCGTGTCTCCTTTCTGAGTCGGTGACTCCCACTGCATTGCTACACAGAAGTGTCCACTACAGTGCAGGCACGAAACAGACTACCAATATAAATACATTGCTTTTGATATTGTTCTGTGTGACACGAAAAAAGGGAAAATCGTGTTGGTGAATAATATATAGATTAAATTAATTTCGTGACTATTACACTAAATGCTGTGATACCGGGTTGTTAGTTCAGATTAGCTCAAACCCAAGTCAGCAATGATCATTCTTGACATATGTCTATCTCCATAGAGCCTGAATCATCATGTTAATCACATAGCTATCATATGCCTAAAACAGTCCTGATGCTCTTGTAGGTAATCCTGTCATGTAGGCCTACAGAGCTACAGTTGGGCCTTTGTTATCATGTTACTCTGATATTGGAAGCATACATTCAGTATGTTCCCAACAGTAATATAATGTAATTATTTCAGCATACTTTTAATCTCTTCATTGCAATTACATCAAGACAAAATATGTTACATTTGGGTTCTTACCAGTTAAGTTAACAAGATTGATTCCGCCGACTTGTGACTTCCTAGAGACAGTGAGTACAGCTCTCACTGAGCTGTGTTTTACACACACCATTTAGTTTTCTGACGTATCTAGGACTTCCTCAACATTAACAAAGCACAAAATGCTAAGAGACATTGTTGGTAGCTTGGTGACATGGAGATATGTCTACCTGCATGTGCCACCCGACCTCTGCAGCTCATCCAGAATGCAGCAGCTCGTCTGGTCTTCAACCTTCCTAAATGTTCCCACACCACTCCGCTCCTCCGCACCCTCCACTGGCTTCCGGTAACTGCTAGAATCCACTTCAAGACACTGGTACTTGCATACCATGCTGCAAATGGATCTGGCCCTTCCTACATCCAGGACATGGTTAAACTGTACACCCCAGTGCATGCACTACACTCTGCATCAGCCAAACGACTCGCTGCACCCAAGTTCCCATCAGCAAAAACACGTGGGTTTGCTATCCTGGCTCCAAAATGGTGGAATGAGCTCCCCATTGACATCAGGACAGCAGAAAGCTTACACACCTTCCGGAGCAGACTGAAAACTCATCTCTTTCGACTCCACTTCGAGCGATAAAATTACTAACAAAGAACTGCTAACAGAGCACTTATATACTAATAAAGGTCTGGCTTATCTACAGCCAGTTGAGTAGCACTTGAAATGTTTGGCTCTATAAAACCTGATGTACTTATATGATTCTGTTTTCTTCAAGGTTGTGTCTTCCTGGTCGAATGTATTTATTGTAAGTCGCTTTGGATAAAAGCGTCAGCTAAATGCAATATAATGTAATGTAATGAAATATGTCCCGCCTCCCCGCCAGTTCGTAATACTTGCAGAGGTAACACAAAGCAAATATGTGTTCTATGTCCTGTGTGAATGCACCGTTGTACACTGTCATTAGACTGTTTAAGGATTAATTTTGTCTTGCAGCTATTTCTGAAAACTGATCTAAATATAGCTTACATTTAAAGTGTAATGATAATATAATACATGCTCTTACAAAAATACTCACCAACATAAAATATGACTATATCTATCTATGCATGATTTGTCTTTCGACAAAATAGAGCACTTTCAGTAATAACCAGGTATAATCCAATATGTGAGAAACAGTGCGTGGGGAGATTATTGTATTAATTCTCTGAAGGTGTGGTTATTCAAAGCCTGGGATGAACAACCTGTTCAGAGCACGTAACATGGCTAAATGCTACAGTAACACAAAGCAACGCAGACATCTGTAACATATTAACTGTCTGACTCACATCGTCATGATTACAATAAAATGAATAATCCTATTCAGTTCCAAAAATCATGGATTAATTAAACCAAATAATGTGTTAACATGTAAATCACATAATTCACTGAACACGCTGTTTCGATGGGATTCCTCCTGTGAACCAGAGAAAAAAGAATACATCCAGTGTGTGTCTGCCATGGATCCTTTAGATGCTGTTATACAATGTGTTTGCTTTGTGCTTTGATTTGGTGCCAGCAGATCCTTTCCTCTGTGGTATTTGGAATACATTCCTCTGAGAATATCCTATTTATTTAGCATTCATTGGAGCTAAAGTTTGAAATTGGTGTTGAACTTTATTCACCCACGTATTACCTGTGAAAACAGGGAGGGGAAACATTCGAAGTTCACACCAGGGCTGCCCCACTTTCCTCCGTCAATCAAGACATTTAAGGAACAGCTGCAGCAAATGTGTTAACAGTACATTTACCAGGCAGTGATCATATGAAAGTAAAACTCAATGATAAAATGAATGTAAGTCAATAGTTCTGCTTTAAGTTTGGGTTTGGTCCCCACTGACTCTAGAGAAAAGTCCTTAGCTGCTAGATTTCCAAATATCTCCTCCAGCTTGTCTGTCTGCCATTTGTCAGGAAGGTCGCACAGCGTTTTAGAGATCTCTTCATGTTTGATGTGATTTAATATGAATGTGGGAATGAAAGTGGTGAGAATGAACCATACGCTAACTTTGCTGTTAAAACAAAACAATAAGTTAGAAGGAGCTAAACGTCTTTGCACTTATACAGTAGGCTTATAGTTCTCTGTACATTTTGAACTTCAAGTTTAAACTTACATTTTCATTTGATGTGATTTCACTAAGAATGATACTGTATTGAATATAAAGGGATAATGTGCAGCGAGGCGGTCATTATGGGGAAAAGAACACCCGACAGGCAGATCAGAGAGCCTGACGCGAAGCGGAGGGATCTTGATCAGCATGAAGGGCTGTATACAGTTCAATCGACCGGACTTCTTTCCGCAGATGTGAGCGTCCTTATCAACGGTCAATAAGTGCTTGACAGCGGTCTTCACTGCTGGATTAACAACATGTCACGTGTTCTGAATTGACCAATCCGAATCGAGTATTCAACTAAGCCATGTAATAAAAGAAGTTCAGGCATCACAAATAAAGAGCATTTGTTAAGTGTTATGGATAGCCTATGTTTGAAACCCATTTACAATAAGTACCTGCAGGGAGCCGTATTTGTTATCTGTGCTCACAAAGGAATCATTGTAGACTTTGATACAGTCAGAGTGTAGCGCCGCCACCACTTAAAAAGGACAGAATACATGGCTTGGCAACATATGGGAGACTTTAAAATAGGTGTTGACGATGAATTGGTAGTGCAAAACTATCTTTTATTAACAAAATGTTTACTGAAACATAAAAAATAATCTGCAAAATTCAGCAAACAATTGGCAAAGGTTTTTGTGGCAAACGAACCAACCACAGATATCTTCTGACAGCCAACACGAGACTTGTGGATGCTTTAAAATCTAAACTACCATCTGTAAAGGCCATATATCCTATTGTCACCCTTCCCTCCAGGGAGAGAGGGCGCAGCGAGCACTGCCCCGTGAAGAGGAGAGGTCCAGGAGAGGGACGATGTTAAGCTAACGGTGTTCAGTTCTTTCCAGCAGACCGGCTGGTCACGTAGCCTCCACCCACACGCAGGAAATATGCCCGCCGACGGCCGGCCAGCTGTGCTTATATCTGACTCTGTGAGCTGTGAAAGTTTATTAAAAAAGTGTGTAACAGCCAACTCACAGTGACAAGCGTCACAAAATGACGTTCACAACATGCGGTCAACTGCACTCATTTCATTTCATCGTTTATTTGATTGATGAACATTTTTAGCAATGAATGCTTCAAAATGTAAAGATGCCGGATTTGAGCTTTTAGCTAATTTCCATCCGTAGTCCCTCACATACTGTACAACGTTTAAGAACATGACATTGATATACATAGCAAACATAAATACATGATGTGCAGAAAGAGCATGAGCAGCATATACAAGCATTTACCACATAGCAGCTATGATATGTAAAGTGCAAGAGAAGATAAGAGCTACACAAAGTGCAAGAGGAGATACCCCTGTGTTGAAGTGCATTTAGCGGTGATTGCACGTTTGTTTGTTTCTCAACCATTCCTTTAACCTTTAAAACTGTTCAGAGTGGGACAATCCCGTAACTCAGTCGGAGGCTATTCCACAATGAGCTGCCCTGAATTGATAGTACATTTTGACCGAAAGTGATCCGTCTACGGTGGACTTCACAGTCCCCTCTGGTTTCTGACCTAGTGCAGCGTCCGGTGTGTTTTTTTCTATAATATATGATGCCTGTAAATGGAGATGTATTTGTGAGTTCTAGATAGTTAGATGGTGTACTAATTGACCAACAAGAGAGGCTGATCATAGATAAGAGATCATTTGATCTTCACTCTAGATCAAATGACACTAACACATGTTGTGAAACATATGTCATCTACAATCTACAATCTACAATCAGTCGGCACTTATATAGGAACGAAGAGGAAATGCATCATCGGCTTTTATCCAATAATGGAAAATAACTATGATGACACATCCTTACTTTCATTATCTAGCAGTGCATGTGTATTATTTGTATTATGCTAATTTCACACATAACTGCATTAATGTGACATTTGTATTGTGTCCCACCGTCTGGTGTTAGTGTGTGTGGTGAACAGGTATTCTAGATCCTTCCTGAGACCGTGATGTGCATGTTATTCTGCGGCGTTCACTAAAGTGCCAGCTGTACAGTGCTCCCATCCACAGGGTCACTGGTGCTTGATGAGACAAGACATTACACTGTTCCTCATGTTGATGTATGGGCGGATTCCTGTCATCATTATGTATTAGTTATTTCCCTCTAGCGGATCAAAGCCGATGCATACATGTGCCTCATCATTCCTGTGTAAGTGCCCACTTATTGTCCACATATATTGCACAGCCTAATATTTGAAGCTGACATTCAGTACAGGTTTTAAAAGATGGGTTAGGGTTCAAATACAATTGTCTTGGATATTTTACTGTTTGGGAGCCTTGGACCGGAAAGACCCCCAAACTATTGACCCAGCTGAATGGCATCAGACCGTTAGCAGGTGTGTTACACATGTGCTGCACTGGTGAGCTAAACAAACAGTTTAACACATGCCCTGTTATTACCCAAATGATGTAATTGTGCTAATGCGCCAACCATGCATGCAGCCTGTTGCAGTTGCTCCTGCTAGATTTTTACTATTTTCAACTTTCTTATTTGATCTTATTTGTTATTTTTCTGTGCCCTCTCTAAACTTTCCTGCAGATATAATTGTGTTTGTTTTCTTTGCTGATGAGTTGCTGCTGTTGACCACACCACAGTTGCACCGCAGAGACAAAGGAGGAGAGCAGGATTCAGATGTATAGATAAAAGGAGATATATGCCACGTCTTCCCCCACTCATCATGGGCAATGTAGGCTGGCTGATGGAATGGACGAGTTAATGGCGAGTCAGACAGAATATCTAGAGTGTAGTTTAATATGTTTTACAAAAACATAATCAAAAAACATAATCAATTCCATTGATGGCTCCTGGACTTTTTAGGCAATGTTTCCATCAACATGTTTCTATTGATGGTTTCCTCATTTGCTCATAAATATTGGGTATGCTAAAGGATCTATCTATCTATCTATCTGTTTATCCTTCTCCATACTACACTTACATGTTTTCTTTTTCTCATTGAAATTAAGTAGACATTTCTAATGATCATTATTTCTGAATAATAGTGGTTTGCTTCATCAGCAGCACTATCAGAGAGCAAACAAATCAGTATTAAAACATGTACAAATAGAATGAAGAATGAAACAACACAGTGGGGCAGACGGTGAAACAAATCAAGGAATTTAATCTGAATGCGATGAGTAAAAGATTAATAGTGACTGAGGGAAATGACGGCTGTTGGAGGGGGACACTGCATGTACGAGACAGCTGAGATTGAAAAGGCATCAGGAATTCATCCAATTTCCCATCTACCTCTCTCCACTCCCAAATGTAGTAAAGTTTGGTTGCAGAGTATTTTATTGGCATGCCGCTGGTAGAGAAAGCCAAAACAAAAGATGAATAAGACAACAACGGTTCCACATCAGATTGCAGAATTATGTTTTTACAATAGTATTGTTTTCCGACATAAATGACAAAAGCTTTCACACTTTTGTAGTCATTATAGACGTATCAACTTAATGTCTGTTGGGATATAGAGTGTCACATCCCTCGCTGCTCTTTGACCCAACCCTCTTGCTCGATCACATTCTTCCCAATTTCACACATTAACCAATTACTAACACAAGGTAATCAAATCTGCCCTTCAAATCCACACCCTGGTCATCTGCTGAGCTAGGGGGATAGCATTAGTGCTCCATCAGTGGTGATCTCCGGGTTTAAGTTTATATTGCATTATGGGGCTTGGCTGGGGCAGGTCAATCAGATTTGTGTCTGACGCAGCTGCTCGATGAAGGGCTCTTAAAAGGTCTTTGTAAGTGATGTGTGTTCTGTTAGAGGATGTCCAAGCATGTGTGGGTTCTTCTGTTTCAGCATGTTTACTTTTGTATACTCACATCGCTTTTTGTGTATGCCGATGTATCTTTGAAGCTCCGTTTAACGCAACATGCTTCTCTGCGTCTTCCGCTTGGCGTGGTGGCGGGGTCATGGGGTGCTGGGTAAGATGGAGCCAACAGGAAGCGACATCTGTTGTCTGACGTCTGACAAGGATGGATTGCATGACTGATGCACATGGGGCTCATCCAGGCTCCCCAGGTCATGCGGTGCTTGCCTTGAGGTCGGCAGGGGTCAGAGCCCCTCTACAACTTTCTGCCCCGGCAGACTCCAGGAAGCCAATCAACTTCAAACAGCAGCTGATCATCTGGGGGGGGTAATTGCAAATCAAATGGACCTCTCTTTTGGGGTGGAGTGCTCCCTTTCCTTTTCACGCAGAACAAGAGGCCACTTCCCTTTCTGCTCTTCTTTTTCTCTCTGCAATTTGTCTTTTCGGCTGCTTTTATCCCATAATTGTGATGGAGGACATTGGAGAAAAGCAAGGCAGAGTGGAGCAAAAGAGGACAATATGTTTCACAGATTTGTCACATGTGTGACTGTGCATGTATGTATGGTACTACTGAGTGCCAGCTGACAAACACATAGAGCCAGCTGCCTTGGAATACAGTGGCAGTCTTTGTGAAAACAGTTTAAACCCAAACCCACAGCAGCATTTTCCAAATAAGTCCCTTTGCAAAAGCACAGTAATGATGCGTGCGTGTAAAAAGCCAGACTCACTAACTGTAGCATTACAAATGGCATCTCTACTTCCTTTTCCTCTTTTTTTCCCTTCATTTTGCTTTTCACTGATTTGGTATTGTAATACATTTTTTCGCCCTGGAAATGTGTGAATATATAAGTCTACATATACAGTGGGGCAAAAAAGTATTTAGTCAGCCACCAATTGTGCAAGTTCTCCCACTTAAAAAGATGAGAGAGGCCTGTAATGTTCATCCTAGGTACACTTCAACTATGAGAGACAGAATGCGGGGAAAGAATCCAGGAAATCACATTGTAGGATATTTAATGAATTAATTGGTAAATTCCTCGGTAAAATAAGTATTTGGTCACCTACAAACAAACAAGATTTCTGGCTCTCACATACCTGTAACTTCTTCTTTAAGAGCCTCCTCTGTCCTCCACTCGTTAACTGTATTAATGGCACCTGTTTGAACTCGTTATCAGTATAAAAGACTCCTGTCCACAACCTCAAACAGTCACACTCCAAACTCCACTATGGCCAAGACCAAAGAGCTGTCAAAGGACACGAGAAACAAAATGGTAGACCTGCACCAGGCTGGGAAGACTGAATCTGCAATAGGTAAGCAGCTTGGTGTGAACAAATCAACTGTGGGAGCAATTATTAGAAAATGGAAGACATACAAGACCACTGATAATCTCCCTCGATCTGGGGCTCCTCGCACGATCTCACCCCGTGGGGTCCAAGTGATCACAAGAACGGTGAGCAGACATCCCAGAACCACACGGGGGGACCTGTCAATGACCTGCAGAGAGCTGGGACCAAAGTAACAAAGGCTACCATCAGTAACACACTACGCCGCCAGGGACTCAAATCCTGCAGTGCCAGACGTGTCCCCCTGCTTAAGCCAGTACATGTCCAGGCCCGTCTGAAGTTTGCTAGAGAGCATTTAGATGATCCAGAAGAGGATTGGGAGAATGTCATGTGGTCAGATGAAACCAAAATAGAACTTTTTGGTAAAAACTCAACTAGACGTGTTTGGAGGAGAAAGAACGCTGAGTTGCATCCAAAGAACACCTACTGTGAAACATGGGGGTGGAAACATAAGGCTTTGGGGCTGTTTTTCTGCAAAGGGACCAGGACGACTGATCCGTGTAAAGGAAAGAATGAATGGGGCCATGTATCGTGAGATTTTGAGTGACAACCTCCTTCCATCAGCAAGGGCATTGAAGAGGAAACGTGGCTGGGTGTTTCAGACCAAATACTTATTTTCCACCATAATTTGCAAATACATTCTTTCAAAATCAGACAATGTGATTTTCTGGATTTATTTTTTCTCATGTTGTCTCTCATAGTTGAAGTATACCTAGGATGAAAATTACAGGCCTCATCTTTTTAAGTGGGAGAACTTGCACACTTGGTGGCTGACTAAATACTTTTTTGCCCCACTGTATATTTGCACGAGTATATATACATATGTGATGTGTGTGTGTATGTTTAAACAGAATTTCATTTATTTATGTGTATACATACAGACATGGAAGCCTGACTCCTAATTTTTCCGTTAACATGCTTTGGTATTTGGGTCCCTGAACAAAATCCTTAAAACTTGATGATTAATGGAAGGGCTATTATCTTAATAAGCTATTCTACTAATTTTGTTTTCGATCGTCTGTTTCATTAATTTTCAGTTGTAATATTGAATTGAATAATTGTAAATATATATATTTTGAGACTACAGTGGCAGTCTTTGTGGAAACAGTTTAAACCAAAACCCACAGCAGCTTTTTTCCAAATAAGTCCCATTGCAAATGCACAGCACTGCTACTCGCCTGTAAAAAACCAGACTCACATACTGAAGTTCCTGGATTATAAATGTCATCTTGATGCATATAGTTTGATATTTTCACATCTTAAGTGGGTCTGTGTATGTTTGTCAGTTGGTCCTCAGAATGACATGCAGCCACTTAAAGCCAGCTGACTCCAGAGTGCTGTTCTGTGGCGATCTGGGTGAGCTCGTTAAAGGAAAGCCTCAAGGCCTGCTTTCTCAAATTACTCCTGTGTGGCAGGGGAACGAGAGCCAGCCGCTCTGCTGTGTGGCTTTCCTTAATTGCAAAAGGCGACGATGGAACCGTCCCTCCTAAATCTCCCCACTTATTGGGCACAAATTCATAGCCGAGAACTACAAAAGCCCATTACCCTGTATTGTGTACATAATGTTCTACATGTCAGGGGAGCGCTGACGGAGCGGTCGGGAGTAGCTGGAGGTGTTCTCCTCGCTACGAGCCATGCAGGATGTCCTTACACACTTCCATCATTGGGCTTCTCAGGGGTATCAGTGTAACAAATGGACATCCTATAATTTCTCCTCTCTGCTCCAGGTGCTCTTTCAATTACAACCTTTCAATTTAAAATGCTGAAGATCATTCTCCTCCATATCTCTGGCTGGGAAATGTGTGTGAATTTATGGAAAGGTCAAACTTAAATTAGAAAGGAAGAGACCTGCAGTGAGCTGGCGTCCAAATGAGCATTGCTTTATACGTTATAGAGATATGTGGCCAACACCGGGTGGCTCTTCGGTTTGGCCTATCACTTTCCATTAACAATAGGGTTATAGAGAGAATTACATGCATTTTCACTGTGCCGGAGTAACTGATACGCTCTTTGCCTTATCCCTTAAGTCCTCCAAGTGTTAGAGCATGATGAAAAAAGTGAATGTAGATAATAAAAAAGCAATAGATAGGACTGCAGTCTTTTTGGAACAGCTGCCAAATAAAGAGCCTTGACGACAGACTGCTTCTCAGCACAAGTGCAGCTGTCACTCTGAATAGTGTCGGAGTGCAACGTGACACACACTCGTTTCACACAGCTGATCTGATTGGTGTGTCCGTGATTGTGCGAATGCATTCATGTGTGACTTGATGTACAGTGTAGATCCATGTGAACACATATAGAGGCTGTTACAGAGTGTGCTTTCCACTGGGTCACTTTATGGATTGCTGCACTGAGCTAATTATCAAGCATATGCGCTGTCACTTTGGACACATGACTGCATTCAAGCTCCATGTACTTATTCATGAGCTTCACTTTACTTTATCGACAGTGTCGACTTTCATTTGCATTGAATTCTTCTGTCTTCTGATGTCCAATTTTCTGTATATTTAATGCACAACTAATATGAATACCTGCATGCCTGGTTGTATGTACAAAGAGTTATTGACAAATGAATCCCTCTCTGTATGAGCAAACTGTATTCAGATTGACCTGAAACAGCTCAGCCTCCACCTTAAATAAACAGCTTTTTGTAAAATTAGGACCATTTTAGAACCTTCAAAACCCATTTTAAGTCTTTAGTGGAGTATAAAAGTAAAAGTCCTTTTTTCTAAATGTTTCTACAAAAATGATGATGTTTGCAGTAGTCAAATTAGCTCATTCTAAATACTGTAGTAGTTATTTTGTATGAAAAATAAATGACTGTATCACAATTAACTTAAAGGGGACCTATCATGCAAAATGCACTTTGTGATGTCTTTTATACATAAATATGTTTCCCCGGTGTGTCGGGAACTCACGCAACGTCAGAAAATAAAACCCTTTCTCTTTTCCTCCATACCCACATCTTTTAAAAACGGGGGTACAACGAGCGGATACAGATTTGCTGCCGATATTACGTAATTTCGGACGGTGGACCCACACACAGTTGCTATCAGAAACAATGCCTGACGTGTTTTGGACGTGATCTCATCTTTGTTTACATTAGCATCGCTAACATTCAGAGCTAACCTGTACTGGAGAGCACATATGAAAAAGCAGGAAATAAAAAAAGGAACTCACCTTGGAGCTCAAAAGCATTTGAGCTCCATACTCTTTCAGAAATAATCCTTGATGTGGTTTAGAACAGTATGGCGTTTTATCACAGCAGAATTTAACTTAATCTCCAGTAGAATTCTGATCAGGCATTAGCTCCGCCTCCTCTTTTTTTTTCAAGCTAAGGACCCAAAATCCGCGTTTCTCTAAACAGTGCTGGAATAGAGGGATATGAGGGATGTCTAAAATGCATGATCTGTTTGTATTTTGAGAAAAACACATCATAGACATGTTTTTATTTATTTGTATATATCTGAGACCCATTAAAGTAAATTACATTTAGAATTTCATAATAAAATCTATTATTTTACAAAATGTTAGTCATCAATGTATTAACGTGTACCTCACTTTCTTTAAGGACTGTTACATTTTGTTAACTGCAGTCTTAACCTTTCAAAACTGGTGGCAAATGATGACATTATATTTAAATGATCAACACACAGTTTGGTCAAACATATCTCTGCAACTTTACCTCACTTGCAGTATGACACAGTTATTGGCTTTCTGCATGTGATATAGAGGAATCAATGCCTTCATGTTCTGGGCTTTACATGTACAAGAACACAAATAAAGGACCCCAATACCCCTGCGAGTTCATGACTTTATGAGCTGTTCATGAGCACTCATGAAACATTCACGAACAACTCATTATATGTTCACTTGTCATGTTCATGAACCAACATTCTTAAAATGCTCAGGAACCATTTTAAAGAGCAGTTCATGAAATGTTTATGAACATTGTTCATTCATATAAAGTTCCTGTTTTGCTCATGACAGACTTTTATGAGCAATTTATGAACTTTTCATGATCCAGCCAATCACAACATTATAATTAAAACCCCAAAAAGTGTGCATGAGTATTTCATGAACTTTTCATGACTATGAGCATTTCATGAATTTTGGATGATTGTGGCAAGTTCAGAATATTTTGGAATATTCATGAGCATTTTATGAACTTTTGATGATCAGTGTGATGTTTTTAAAGACCTCTTGAATATTCATCTACTATTTGAACATTTCTTTCTTTTTTAAAACTTTTAATCTTAAAACAAAACAATAGTGAATTTGAAACTGAACATTATCTGTATTTATTTTGGTGACATTCATATCATTTTATGGTTTATCTGTACTGTTTGAGAAGCAGTACAAGTAAGTAGCGCCAAGGTGGAACCTTTGGCAGGTGAGCGGTGACATCTGGGTTACCTTAGGGGGGGACACTTCCAGACGATCAACCGGATCCTGTGTATAATTATTGCTGCTCCACTTTTCTGTTTTCTACAGGTCAGTACATAATGAAAATGATCGATGTTAACTTGTGTGAATTAGATATGATGTTGGAGATGTTTAGGAGAGTGTGTCAGAAGGTTTTGAGCATGTTTGACATAGTAACGGTATTTTAAAAATACTAAACTGTCGGCAACAATAGATGCCATTTTCGCGGGCTTCAGCCGCACCTGGGTAAATGTGACCTGAGCGAAGGCTCGCAGGCAGGTTAGCTGCTGCGCACGGGTAATATGTTTGGTTTACCTGAGTGCAGTCTTGCAGGCACATTGCCTTGTTTTTTGTTTATTAACATTGACAGTGTATTTTTGTGATCTCCATAATATGTTATATTTGGTAAAGATAGATATATTGATAGAAAGTATTATTTGATAGCGTTATGTGTTTATAGATAACAACCTGTCCTTCACTGCAAACATAGCTGCTACAACCCGCTGCTGCAGATACACGCTTTACAACATCAGGAGGATGCGTCCCCAGCTGACCCAGAAAGCGACGCAGGTTCTGGTCCAGGCTCTCGTCATCTCACGCCTAAACTACTGCAACTCCCTCCTGGCTGGTCTACCTGCATGTGCCATCCGACCTGCAGCTCATCCAGAATGCAGCGGCTCGTCTGGTCTTCAACCTTCCTAAATTCTCCCACACCACGCCGCTCCTCCGCTCCCTCCACTGGCTTCCGGTAACTGCTAGAATCCACTTCAAGACAATTGTACTTGCGTACCATGCTGCGAATGGATCTGGCCCTTCCTACATCCAGGACATGGTTAATCGTACACCCCAGCACGTGCACTCCGCTCTGCATCAACCAAACGGCTCGCTGCACCCTCGCTGCGAAGGGGACCCAAGTTCCCATCAGCAAAAACACGTGGGTTTGCTATCCTGGCTCCAAAATGGTGGAATGAGCTCCCCATTGACATCAGGACAGCAGAAAGCTTACACACCTTCCGGCGCAGACTGAAAACTCATCTCTTTCGACTCCACTTCGAGCAATAGAACTATTAACAAAGCACTTATGGACTGGCTTACCTAAAGCCAGTTGAGTAGCACTTGAAATGTTTTTGCTCTATGAAACCTGATGTACTTATATGATTCTGTTTTCTTCAAGTTTGTATTTTGTTGGTCGAACGCACTTATTGTAAGTCGCTTTGGATAAAAGCGTCAGCTAAATGCAATGTAATGTAATAATTTATATTGACTATGTTGAATTTCTCCTTGAGATACAGTAATTGACTGTGACAGACAGATAACTTAAATGGAGAAATGTGATGTTTGTAAAGTTCAGCTATTTGAATGTAACTGTGTACTTTGAATTTTGAATAAGAAGCATTCCAGACGATCAACCGGATCCTGTGTATAATTATTGCTGCTGCACTTTTCTGTTTTCTACAGAAATCATTTATTGTTGCTGTGGTACCCAAGCTTTTGGGACCCGTAACAAGAAATGTTGTGCAGCTGAGTGTCAAGAACTGCTTCAAATAGTGATAGGATTAATTGTAGTGCTCCACCTGTATACATGTATGTTTGTTTGTTTATTTGTTTATTTGTTAATTTGAGTAAAGTTCCATTGTGATTGACATAATTGTTGTTTTCTATGGTTGCCAATTGACCCACAGTCAATGGTTCATGAACAGTTCATGTACATGAACAGTTCATAGCCAGCCATTGAATTATATTCAGTGACTGGGTATGAACTGTTCATGAAGTTGTTATGAACAGTTCTTGATATGTTCATGAACAGTTCTTGAAATGTTCTTGGTTGAATATCCCTACACACTCACTGAAAACTCCATTTCATGAATAGTTCATGAACCTGCCTAAAACCATATTCCATGAATTGTTCATGAACCATTCCAGCAAGGAGTTTCATGAGTAGTTCATGAACTGCCCTAGTGCCATTTAATGTTCATGTCACTTTCATGAACAGTTCATCAACTTTGTTATGAGCTGTTCATGAATATGGTTCACTAATATTTCATGACAAGTTCATGAACAGTTCACTATCATCTCACTGGGGCATGCCGCTCTGGTAAGGGACACACTGCACAACCCGATGAAAAATCAAACTGTCCAACACCACGAGTTCTGGCAAGGTAATGGGTAAGTATAAATGATAGGCCAGACACAACACCAGTGATGAACCTACCCTTGAATCCCAGCATCTAGGTAACCATTAATTTCCCCAATGCTGGTATCAGATTGCACATTCTAAATATTATGTTATATAAATGGACCTATCCAACCAGGTGTGAAAACTTGGTTTTATCCCGTTCAGTTCCTCATACAGTAACTGCAGATACCGTTGCAGGAACGTTGACCTCATTACATCTGGACAAACGGAGACTCTCCCATGTTTTAACTTTCTCTAGTTTACATTATAAGTCATATTTTGTTAGAAAAAACACTGATGACTCTTCCACAACTGTAAACGTGAAGTGAGGTGCAGTGAAAGAGAATGATCCTAATAAAATAGTCTATACGTCTCGTCATACGAGACAGAAACCATGCATCTTTACAGCAAGAGTTTGGGATTCTGTGATAATGATAACAATAATCTGACTCCCATCATCCCAAAAGGCAAATATTTTGCGACGTCTCAGCTTTGGAACTTTGGATTGCATTTTCAACCTGACAGTGTTCACCCACATTCTTAAGGTGTGCAAGTGTTAGCAAAGGAAAACTTTCCTCACCAGAAAAGAAAGGGGGAATGATAACGGTGAGCAACTAGAAGTGAACTCTGAAGCACAGACCTCCTACAAAGCTGTTTCCATGAATTAAAGATGATGTCTATCAAACAGTGGCGGCGCCAGGGTACGGCTGGGGTAGGCTACAGCCATACCAAGAAATGGCTTAGCCCTACCTTAGCCCGACCATGAAAAATGATGTTAAAGTAAGTAAGCATGTTGAGAACACGGATTGCGAAAAATCTACCGGTCGTGTCCACAACACACAAACTGATCCTGACCTGCTAATATCAGCGCGGCCGCGGTCAGATCAAAATGCCTCCGAATGCAATTTGAACCGACCTACAGCCAATCAGAGCAACGAAACGTTGGGTCTGCTGCGTCATGCATTACTGGTTCGTCACGTTCACAGTGAAAAGTCCCCAAACTCGCGCCGAGTAAATTGCAGACACACAGCAGAACTTCTAGGATTAATTGTATATTTCGGATGGATACATTTGTTCTTAAACGCCCTCACATTGAGGTACAAGTCGAACAGGTACCAGAGTCACACGACCCACCTGAAGAGTGAATAGTGAGTTTTGAATATATTTTGTCATAATGGGTCATTTGAAAAAGTGTTTTGTATGACAATAGAGACACAGGCCACCTGTTGTGTGCTGTGTCTGTCTCTCTCTGTTTACCTGTGTCTCTGTCTCTCTCCCTCACTCTCCCTCTCTCTCTCCTTGTCAATTCTATATGCCAACTTTTCTTGTTTCTGCCGCTGCGTAGCATGTTGTAACAACGTGGAATTAGCAGAATAGGCTATTGTATTGTTTAACTCACACCTGTTGCTCTCGATGTAATTTAGCTGATAAAAGGAGACTAATAAAAGCTAATAAAAGCCTCACGCGTGCGTTTCACTGTCAAGCGGTGCGATATAGCGTGTATGCAATTACATTACAAATACTGACTTGAGCCCCACCACTGTATGGGTTAGCCCTACCATTACCCAACACAAATACTCTGGCGCCGCCACTGCTATCAAATCTGGTAAACACAAGAAAAATATTCTGCCTTGACCCATGCTACATCTTTACATCTAGATTAGAAAGTATCCAATACTATTCAATTCAACTTGCAACATTTTAAACAAAGTAGACCCTTCTTAACTGTCAAGGCTGCAAAGTCATACCTCCACTGTATGATTCTATCCCACATTGAATACTGTTTGACAAACTGGTCGTTTGCTTGTGCCACAAACCTGAAACCAATAGAACAGCTGTACAAGAGAGCTATCAAGGTGTTGACAGAAAGCTATAGTCATACCACCACTGTACCATCCTTGAGAAACACCATTTCTTGAGTTTTTAACCCTTATGTTGTGTTCGGGTCTCCCGTGACCCGTTTCAAGTTAAGATGATATAATAACTATACACTTTTTGTCGGAACAAGGCTTCATGATATCCTCCACAACAGCTATATAAACACTACAAAACTTATTTTGACAATTTTTGCCAAGTCTGAAGGTCTCTAAAAAAAAAAGTGTATACTTTGGTGTTTGGGTCGGGGAGACCCAGCAGAATTGTTTTGGGGGACTTGGGGTCAAATTTGGCCCAATCAAGATTCATCTTTGACTTTAGACACCCCAGCCCCGCCCCCTTCATCAACTGTAACAATAGTTGTTCGCAACATGCACCTGGTCTCCCCTCCCTCTGGCCCCCCTCCCCCCACGTGAACTTGACCTTTCTCAAAGAATATGTACACTAACACTTGAACCTGAGCGCATTATGCACGTGTGCAATAGTGGTGTAATGTGTTTTGGGCCATAACATAAAATTACAACAGCATTGTACGGTTATGAATAAATTATAAGGTAGTTATTATGTAGTTTAACCAATATTGGATGATAGTAATTTGTTTTCGTGTTTTGGACTGAGATAAATCATGGGTCAAAATGTACCCGCGAACACCATGAACGGTAACAGCTTTCGAACACAACACAAGCGTTAAAAGTATGTGTTTTTTTTATAAATGTTTACATGGACTGGAAACCCCCTCCCTTAAGGAAATTAATCCACAAAAAACTCACTGGACACTGCACTAGGTCAGAAACCAGAGGAGACTGCAAAGTCCATCGTAGACGGACCACTTTTGGTCAAAATGTACTCTCCATTAAATTTGGAATAGCCTCCCAACTGAGATACGGGATTGTCCCACTCTCAATAGCTTTAAAGGTCAACTCAAACAATGGTTGAAAAACAAACAGACGTGCGATCACCGCTAAATACACTTTAATACAGGGGTATCTCCTTTTGCACTTTATGTAGCACTTGTATCATCTCTTGCACTTAATATGTCGTTGCTGCTACATTTTACTGCCATGTGGTAACTGCTTGTATGCTGCTCTTGCTCTTTTTTCATATCATGTATTTATTTTTTTCTATGGTTACAAATGTCATGTTCTTATATGTTGTATATCAGGGACTACGGATGGAAATTAGCTCAAAGCTAAAATCCGGCATATTTACACTTGGAGCATTATTTATCTTAAGTGTTCATTCATGTGCATTGTCCCTATTCCAATAAACGAAAAAAAAAAAAAAAATATTCATGAAAATCAAGTCCCAAATTGAACCCGAGACTGAACCTATTGAGAGAAGATACCAGGTCCAAAGGTACCAATGTGTATTCAGATTCCCTTGAACAGTTCCAAATGCCTTCTTTATCATTGTGAGAATGCACTTATCACCATGTCTCTCTAAGTGTAATGAAAGCCTTTCCTCCACTGCTCTGTCTGCCTCTCACTGATGTAGACAACACTAGGGAGCACACTTACTCCAGAAATGAGAGGAACACAGAGAAAGACAGAGAGTAGCGGGGTGGGGGGAGGAGAAGGAGGTGGCTTATGTGCTGCAGGGTGAGGGAATGAAAGGGGGAGAGAAAAAAGAGAGCTTGGTATCTGGCTTTATAGGCTCGGTGGAGAGCGAAGGGAAGGGAGATCAGAGGTAGACGGGTGTGTGTGTGTGTGTGTGTGTGTGTGTGTGTGTGTGTGTGTGTGTGTGTGTGTGTGTGTGTGTGTGTGTGTGTGTGTGTGTGTGTGTGTGTGTGTGTGTGTGTGTGTGTGTGTGTGTGTGTGTGTGTGTGTGTGTGTGTGTGTGTGTGTGTATAAAGGGGAACTGTGGTGTCAGGCTTGATTTCATTACCGGGGCTAATCAGGTCCATATACTTTAAGTGTTGCTTTAATATGTCTAATCTCTGCAGGATATGGCTGCTTTGCCTTGGATCGCTGTTAAAGAGGGACACACACCGACTGTGAGCCAGGGACAGGGGATTCAGTCCCTCTCACAGACAGATACATGTTTTCATTGACATTGTGACTTATGTGAAACTCGACACATCAGACCTCAGTGCTGAATTCTACTCGTATGTTTGTTTTCAATATCTATAATTCAAGTCTTATGATTCAACCCACTCATATCACATTTATCCTTCACTATTCAGAGTTCCACCATATTATAAATAAAAGAAAATTAAAAACAATTAAATAAACACAAGATGTTAAATTAAAAAGATTGACATTAAAAGTACCTAAAGCTACTGAGAAACAGCGTCTGAGGCACAGGAACGAGGCAGGACATCTTCGAGAGCACAGAGACCCTCTGAAGACTGATGATGAAGACACGATGAAGACTCCGGCTGATGATGAAGACTCAGACTCATGGTGAAGACATGATGAAGACTCAGGCTCATGGTGAAGACATGATGAAGGCTCATGGTGAAGACATGATGAAGACTCAGACTCATTGTGAAGACATGATGAAGACTCAGGCTCATGGTGAAGACATGATGAAGACTCCGACTCATGGTGAAGACATGATGAAGACTCCGACTCATGGTGAAGACATGATGAAGACTCCGGCTCATGGTGAAGACATGATGAAGACTCCAACTCATTTTGAAGACATGATGAAGACTCCGGCTCATGGTGAAGACTTGATGAAGACTCCGACTCATGGTGAAGACATGATGAAGACTCTGACTCATTGTGAAGACATGATGAAGACTCCGGCTCATGGTGAAGACATGATGAAGACTCATGATGAAGACATGGTAAAGACTCAGGCTCATGGTGAAGACATGATGAAGACTCAGGCTCATGGTGAAGACATGATGAAGACTCCAACTCATTTTGAAGACATGATGAAGACTCCGGCTCATGGTGAAGACTTGATGAAGACTCCGACTCATGGTGAAGACATGATGAAGACTCTGACTCATTGTGAAGACATGATGAAGACTCCGGCTCATGGTGAAGACATGATGAAGACTCCGGCTCATGGTGAAGACATGATGAAGACTCATGATGAAGACATGGTAAAGACTCAGGCTCATGGTGAAGACATGATGAAGACTCAGGCTCATGGTGAAGACATGATGAAGACTCAGGCTCATGGTGAAGACATGATGAAGACTCCGACTCATGGTGAAGACATGATGAAGACTCCGGCTCATGGTGAAGACATGATGAAGACTCATGATGAAGACATGGTAAAGACTCAGGCTCATGGTGAAGACATGATGAAGACTCAGGCTCATGGTGAAGACATGATGAAGACTCCGGCTCATGGTGAAGACATGATGAAGACTCATGATGAAGACATGGTAAAGACTCAGGCTCATGGTGAAGACATGATGAAGACTCAGGCTCATAGTGAAGACATGATGAAGACTCCGGCTCATGGTGAAGACATGATGAAGACTCCGGCTCATGGTGAAGACATGATGAAGACTCCGACTCATGGTGAAGACATGATGAAGACTCCGGCTCATGGTGAAGACATGATGCAGACTTATTTTTTTTGGCAATTTATTGAACATGTCAGAAACAAAACATACAACAATAATAATAATAATAATAATAATAATAATAATAATAATAAATATACATATTCTTCCTTTTTCTTTTTCTCACTTTTGATGAGATGCAATGTAGTTTGGCATTTATTCGTACGGGTGGTTTTTTGAAGATGCAGTTTCCTCTCAACATGTGTATATTTTCTCTCCGTGTGAAAAGTCCCTGGATAGTATGAGGTAATTGTTGATTTGCAGCTTTGAACCTAATTTGAATAGTTTTAAGTCAACCAGGTATTGTAGTTTTAGTGTTCTTGGTGTCACGATCTGTCTGTCTGTGTTGTGTTTTGTCTTGTCTAGATCTGTCTTTGGTTTTCTGTCTGCGTTGTGTCTTGTCTAGATCTGTCTTTAGTTTTCTGTCTGCGTTGTGTTTTGTCTTGTTTAGATCTGTCTGTGGTTCCCTGTCGTTAGTTTCCCTGGTGTGTCTAATTTACCCGATTGTGTGCACCTGGTGTCCCTGTGTTTTCTCCTCCCTCCTCACCTGTGTCTTGTTTGTATGATTAGTCTTGTGTGTATTTAAGTTCTGGTTTTTCTGTATGCCTTTGTCGGTTCGTCTTGTGTTATGACTTGGTCTGCGGTGAGTGTTCTGTTCAGTCTTTGTTAATAGTTTAGCCTTGAAATAAAGGAGTTATTTTTGTCAATTTAATCTGCATTTGGGTCCTGCTTCCTACACACACCGTAACAGTACAAACCGACCAAGACATGGACCCAGCAGATGATCCATTTGAGGTGGAATTACAAACATTTTCATTTTATTTGGCTTGCTGCTATGATTGGTGGAAGGGAGCGTCCAGTGTTCTGCTGAAGGAGGCCGCTCTGGTAGAGGCGCACCGGTTGGCTATGGAGAAACCAGGCTTGGTGAAATTCTTACCTGGCTGGATTTTGAACTTCCTCTCGGTGTGTGATTTCCAGCCTGCTGACTACAAACGTCTCGGTGTGTTCCGTCCGGAGTCAACCCCTGCTTCTTCCCCATGTCCTGCTCCTGTCCAGGAGCCGTTCTCTGGAACTCGTCTGGCTTTTGGAGGTCCACAAAGCCTCCAAATGGCTCCTAAAAGAAGGAGTCGCAAGGCCAGGCTAGCAGCCCGAGCCCCAAGAGCCATGGTTCCGGCCCCAGCAGCCATGGTCCCAGACCCAGTTCCGGCCCCAGCAGCCATGGTTCCGGCCCAAGTTCTGTCCCCAGCAGCCATGGTTCCGGCCCAAGTTCTGTCCCCAGCAGCCATGGTTCCGGCCCAAGTTCTGGCCCCAGCAGCCATGGTTCCGGCCCAAGTTCTGGCCCCAGCAGCCATGGTTCCGGCCCAAGTTCTGTCCCCGGCAGCCATGGTTCCGGACCCAGTTCTGGCCCCGGCAGCCATGATTCCGGACCCAGTTCTGGCCCCGGCAGCCATGGTGCCAGCCCCAGTTCCGGCCATAGTTCCAGACCCAGCTCTGGCCCCAGCTGCCATAGTCCAATCTCTAGTCCCATCTCTGGTCCCTTCTCTAGTCTCTTCTTGAGTCCTAACTCAAGTCCCCTCTCGAGTCCCCTCTCTAGGCCTTCCTCTAGTCCCTTCTCTAGTACCTACCCTATGTCCTGTCCCGTTGGGGGTCCCGCCGACTACTCTCCTGCCGGGGGTCCTGTCCCGTCGGGGGTCCCGCCGACTACTCTCCTGCCGGGGGTCCTGCCAACCCCATGTCCAGTCCCGTTGGAGGTCCCGCCGACTACTCTCCTGCCGGGGGTCCTGCCAATCCTATGTCCTGTCCCGTTGGGGGTCCCACAGACTACTCTCCTGCCGGGGGTCCTGCCAATCCTATGTCCTGTCCCGTTGGGGGTCCCACCGACTACTCTTCTGCCGGGAGTCCTGCTAACCCTATGTCCTGTGCCGTTGGAGGTCCCGCCGACTACTCTCCTGCCAACCCTATGTCCTGTCCCGTTGGGGGTCCCGCCATCTACTCTTCTGCTGGGGGTCCTGCCAATCCCTTGTCCTGTTCCCGTCGTCTACTCTTCTGCTGGGGGATCTGCCAATCCCTTGTCCTGTTCCGTTGGAGGTCCCACCGACTACTCTTCTACCGTGGGTCCTGCCAACTCTTTGTCCCGTGCCTTTGGAGGTTCCGCTTGGGGTCCTGCCAGCTCTATGTCCAGTCCAGTTGGAGGCCCCGCCATCACCTTTCCTGCCAGGGGTACTGCCAACCCCTTGTCCTGTTCCGTTGGAGGCCCCGCCATCATCTGTCTCGCCGGGGGTCCTACCAACACCTGGTCCTCTTCCGTGGGGGATCCTGGTGAGGCTTATCCCACCGGCTCCGGTTCCTGTTCGGCCGACACCGGGCTCTGCTCGGCCTCTGGAGCTGTCTGGTCTTCGCCCTCGAGCCCGGCCCCCTGAGAGTCGCGGTCTTCGCCCTTGAGCCCGGCCCTCTGAGAGCCGCAGTCTTCACCCTCGATACCGGCCCCTGAGAGCCGTGGTCTTCGCCCTCGAGCCCGGCCCCCTGTGAGCCGCATTCTTCGCCCTCGAGCCCGGCCCCCCTGAGGGCCACGGCCTTCGCCCTCGAGCCCGGCCCCCTGAGTGCCGCGGTCATCGCCCTCGAGCCCGGCCTCCTGACTTTCCCGGCCGCGGTCCTCGCCCTCATGCTCGGCCCCCTGAATTCGCCCACGGTGGCCTTCGCCCCTCCATAACCCCCACCTTGGACTCTGTCTTGCCCGCTAGAGTCCCCCTTCTCGGCTTCTGTCTTGCCCCCGGGCCGTCCGCCCGAGATCCCTTTCCTGGTCCTCTGCTGTGCCCCTTAGCGGTCAGCTCAGTCCCGTCCTCCTGACCCCCTCCACCCACCCTGGTGGCTTAGTGATGCGGTCGATCGATTCCCAAATATGATGAGTTTGGTTTTGCCTGCATTCAATGTTAGTTTATTTTGGTCAAACCAGATCTTCATCCTGCTCAGTTCCTTCTCCATTGTGACCAATAGCTGTTCTAAATTGTCCCCACAGCAGAGTAGACTTGTGTCTTCTGCAAAAATAATGGTTATAATATTTTTTTATACTTCACATATATTGTTAATATACAGAATAAATAGTAATGGCCCCGAGACTGATCCCTGATGTAACATGTAACCTGCAGTAGATGTATGGCTTTGTATTTCAACATACTGTTCCCTGTTATGTAGGCAGCTGGATAGCCATGATAGTTTATTCATTAAGAATTCATGGTCAACCGTGTCAAATGCTTTTTTAAGGTCCAGAAATATCCTTTTCCCATACTATTTATTTTCTATTGCGTTAGTAATGTGTTCCATACATTCTATAACTGTAAATTATGTGGTTCTGTTAGCTCTGAAACCATATTGTTGCTCATCGAGTATGTTATGTTTGGTGATAAACAAACCTGTGCTCAGGGACCGTCTGCAAAGTGCAACTCCGAAAAAAGAGAATACAATAATATTCAATCACTTCACTATTATACAGTATATTTCTACCAACCTCATTACACACATCAATAGTCTCATGTTGCTCATACTACAGCAGAGAGTTTGGAAGAATGTGCTTTTGAATAATTTTGGTGAATATTTATAGTGTAAAATCTTCAATAAATATGGCATCTTCAATAACGTTGATAATGTATACAGTATAAATACTCACCAAAATTATTCCAAACCATATTCTTCCAAACTCTCTGTAGTATGAGCAACAGAAGACTATTGATGTGTGTAATGAATTTGGTAGTAATATACTGTAGAATAGTGAAGTGATTGAATATTATTATATTCTCTTTTTTCGGAGCTGCACTTTGCAGACGGTCCCTGAGCACTCGTTTCTTCTCCGGCTGCAGATAGAGACCAATGTAATGTGTCCAGCTCGGAGCGAGGACGGCGCATATTGGCTTTTTTTTATCAACATGTGATTGTAGTTCGTTGTCAACCTTACCACGGTACTTAGGAGACGTAATTTATGTCTGAATAACGTTTTGTTCATGAGTTATTGATCCGTGAAATCCGAATCTGCCAATATCGTTCTAACTTTACTCAACTAGCCTACGTTTCAAACCGTGCATTTTCAGCAGCCCAATCAAGTGCCTTTTGCTAAGGATGACACTGTGCTTAACTGCAAGGGATTGCAGAATATCATTATAATTCATACCCAAATGAAAATGAAATCAAATCAAATCAAAATGATCCATGCCTTGCGATAATAGCCGTAGCCTACGGTACAGAGTTTAGCTAGTGTTGTCACCTTTATATCACAGTCTATGGTTGTCACTCAGTCATCAGTTTCTATAGACTATCTGGATTTAGTTATTGCGTAATAATTATTGTGTTCCCACAAATTACTAATGCGTGGGAACGTAATAACTCATTTGTGTATTAATATTGTTCTCACCAATGTCACCAGGGGGGCTCCGTAGTAAACAGTTTTCTATAATGTAATAAATAATACATGCAAAAAAACTGTAGTTTGTTATGATGTAACAATATATACAACTTTATAAGCTATCAAATATGTTTTGCATCTCCAGACAAAAAAAATTGGTGGAAAAGGGGGCAAAATGGCTCTTTTGGTATTTTGTAAATTGGTCCAGTATTGAGCGAGTCACTGCAGACAGCTGCCCCTATATCTGATATATAGTACAAATATGATGTACTGTATATGTATAGATACTTTTAGTAAGATGTTATATGGTGTATATTTGTATTTGCTATATTTATGATTTTTAAGGAATGTGTGTGAGAAAGAAGAGCTGAGGGGAGTGAGGGATGAAGGCAGGCCCGGTTCCAGAACAAAATGACTCAGGGTGCATCTTAGATTAGAGAGGGTGCAGTGGTAAAGTGCTATTTTTATAAGTGGGGAGTGGACCTAACACCCTCTAGGGGGGTCCTCACCTCCTCTAGGGGGGTCCGGGGACATGCTCCCCCGGGAAGATTTTTTTTAAAATATTGAAGTTAAAAGCATCAATCTGGTGCACTTTGAGAGCAACATTAAGAGATCTATGGATGTGCTCTTTGCTTGATTTATGCCTTCCCAGTCCCTTATCACGTACAAGAGCATGGCGCCAGTTGTTGTAGCCCGTTGTGGTGAAGGCATCTGACTTACTTGAACCGAAATGTCTACATGCATAGCAGAAGATGGCATCTTTTTTACATGAATATTAATAATTAATTCATAATAATTCCTTACATTTATTATAGCGCTTTTTCCAGTGCTCAAAGCGCTTTACAGATACACATTACACATATTTTTTATTTATACATGCAATGGTCACTGTGGACAATACCCACAGGAGCAAGTTCAGGTGAAGTGTCTTTCCCAAGGACGCTTTACAGACGCAGCAGCGGCGAGTTTCACCCCTTGATCTGATGATCATTGCACAGCGCACTGCGCCACACCGTCCATCTTCACGCCTCGAAGTCATCGAGGCGCTTTTACAAGTACACATTGATATTATACATGTACTGTGAACAATACCCACAGGAGCAAATCCGGGTGAAGTGTCTTGCCCAAGGACACAACGGCGTGACGCAGTGGCGGCAGGAGCGGGTTTCGAACTGGAGTTCTCCAGCACCCGCCTTGATCTGATGATCGGATGACCCGTCCCATATTCCAGCCAATCTCTGTTTTGAAACCATGAGCTTCAAAATGAGCGCCTTACCCCACTGTACAGGCGAGTTGGGTACTTTTTTAAATATACCTGGGCAGGCTCTGTTTTGCCGAGGTCTTCTGGCACTTGCGGGCCGCCGAGGGGTGGCGGTGTTTGGGGCAACGCAGACGGCTGCGGCTGCTCCGCCTCCGTGGGCGAGGCGGGCAAAGCTGGCAAGTCGGGCGGGAGGACGTTAGTGTCCACGACAGTGAGAACAAACGTAAAGTAATGTCCCCATTATCTGAACTGTTATTACCTGCAGTAGATGCAGTGTTACTGCTGGCGATTAGGGCTGGTTGTTTTAACCATTTTCTGATGTCCATCATTGACTGCTGTGTAAGCACCTTGCAGATGACGAACGCGCAGCGGCACAGGTCACCCGCACCTCACATAATAATAACGTTACTTACCGTTTAAATTGACCAAATACATGCAGCAGACAATGTTATTTAATCACCTACAATTTATTTTATTTTAACTAAATTCTTCTAATTATTATTATTACTACTATTAGTATTATTATATATGTAATACTTTTCACTTTTAATTTTTTTTTTTTTTACTGTTCATTTTTCAAATGAGGGTGCATAACGACTCAATTGAGGGTGCAATGCACCCTTATGCACCCCCGTAGAACCGGGCCTGGATGAAGGGATACAAGTATGAAGGGGTTGATGGGTGGAGGCATGGAGGAATGTGGTTAAGATAGGGGACTGAATGAGTAGAGGGGAGAGGGAGGGTGGGTCATGAGAATGAAGATAAATGGTGGCTGGATGTGTTAGCCAAGTATGACAAGTCTTAAAGCGACCCTATTATTCTCATTTGCACTGGAAAACCCCAACAAATCATAGTTCCTCTACTGGGACATGTCCCCATGTTTTAATGTTGAAAAAGCTTTTTTTTTTATCATATTGTCTGTGCTGGAGCAGCTCTTTTCACCCTCCGTCTGAAACCAGAGCCCAGTCTGCTCTGATTGGTTAGCTGGCGGCTCTGTTGTGATCTCTCTGGAAGGAACACAGGGATTTTAGCCATTGCGGACCATTTGCATGCACACATGAGTGCCGGATAGTTGGAAGTGTAGCTTACATTATATAAAGTTTGATAGCAGCCAGATAACAGCGAAGTATACAGTATATTGCACAGTTATTACAGATTGTATTACAGTAGTTGAATAGTCTTACTAAGACATAGCAGCGAGTACAAATAATAATTATAGAGCGATATATGGGCCTCTTTAACAAATGAACTTCATCAAATAAACAGTAACACAGCTGACTAGATCATGACTGAATTTTTGGTTGAGCCTAAACAAATCTGCCAATGGTTTGATTGTTGACTCGCTTATATAAATGTTGTCTGAATATTACTTAATAGGTTTTGTCACAGTTTTAAATTATCTTACTCCGTTAATAAAAAGATGAATCAATCATAAAGTCATATCCCTGATGCATGTGTGTAGACATGTGATCACACCTGTGTTCCCATCAGTCCGCCCGCTCCAGCGCTCCAGCTGCCTGCAGTGGTGTCTGCTCCTCCTGTCTGCTCCTCCTGGCTGCTCCTCCTGGCTGCTCCTCCTGGCTGCTCCTCCTGTCTGCTCCTCCTGTCTGCTCCTCCTGTCTGCTCCTCCCGTCTCATCAGAGCTGTTAGCACCTCTGATAAAAGCTCATCCTCATGCTCTCACTTGCACATAACATCAAGCATTTATACCCACTGCTGCTAAAGGATATGACAATGTGGGGGGTGTGTGTGTGTGTGTGTGTGTGTGTGCGCGCGCGCGCGCTTCACTTGAAATAGATATTGTGCATCACACATTTTAAGCATCTCCCCTTGTTTCGACTACATGTTCCACATCACATGTTTTAAGTCTTTGAAGTAGTTCCCATTGTTAAATCACAGTGCCACATTTCTTCAAAATGCACCCATACTGTATATATTTTTGATTAACAATGTTTTTCATC